>NC_057388.1:104362804-104636774 GCF_019320065.1 Cervus canadensis
ATTAATCCTTTGTCTGTTGCTTCATTTGCTATTATTTTCTCCCAATCTGAGGGCTGTCTTTTCACCTTGCTTATAGTTTCTTTTGTTGTGCAAAAGCTTTTAAGTTTAATTAGGTCCCATTTGTTTATTTTTGCTTTTATTTCCAATATTCTGGGAGGTGGGTCATAGAGGATCTTGCTGTGATTTATGTCGGAGAGTGTTTTGCCTATGTTCTCCTCTAGGAGTTTTATAGTTCTGGTCTTACATTTAGATCTTTAATCCATTTTGAGTTTATTTTTGTGTATGGTGTTAGAAAGTGTTCTAGTTTCATTCTTTTACAAGTGGTTGACCAGTTTTCCCAGCACCACTTGTTAAAGAGGTTGTCTTTTTTCCATTGTATATCCTTGCCTCCTTTGTCAAAGATAAGTGTCCATAGGTTCGTGGATTTATCTCTGGGCTTTCTATTCTGTTCCATTTGTCTATATTCTGTTCTTTGTGCCCAGTACCACACTGCTTGATGACTGTATGGCTTGGTAGTAGAGTCTGAAGGTCAGGCAGGTTGATTCCTCCAGTTCCATTCTTCTTTCTCAGGATTACTTTGGCTATTCGGGGTTTTCTGTATTTCCATACAATTGTGAAATTATTTGTTCTAGTTCTGTGAAAAATACCATTGGTAGCTTGATAGGGATTGCATTGAATCTATAGATTGCTTTTGGTAGAATAGCCATTTTGACAATATTGATTCTTCCAATCCATGAACACGGTATGTTTCTCCATCTGTTTGTGTCCTCTTTGATTTCTTTCATCAGTGTTTTATAGTTTTCTATGTATAGGTCTTTTGTTTCTTTAGGATAGATATACTCCTAAGTATTTTATTTTCCTTTTTGTCTGCAAATTGGTGAATGGTATTGTTTCCTGAATTTCTCTTTCTGTTTTTTCCTTGTTAGTGTATAGGAATGGAAGGGATTTCTGTGTGTTAATTTTATATCCTGCAACTTTACTATATTCATTGATTAGCTCTAGTAATTTTCTGGTAGAGTCTTTAGGGTTTTCTATATAGAGGATCATGTCATCTGCAAACAGTGAGAGTTTTACTTCTTCTTTTCCTATCTGGATTCCTTTTACTTCTTTTTCTGCTCTGATTGCTGTGGCCAGAACTTCCAACACTATGTTGAATAGTAGTGGTGAGAGTGGGCACCCCTGTCTTGTTCCTGATTTCAGGGGAAATGCTTTCAATTTTTCACCATTGAGGGTGATGCTTGCTGTGGGTTTGTCATATATAGCTTTTATTATGTTGAGGTATGTTCCTTCTATTCCTGCTTTTTGGAGAGTTTTAATCATAAATGAGTGTTGAATTTTGTCAAAGGCTTTCTCTGCATCTATTGAGATAATCATATGGTTTTTATCTTTCAATTTGTTAATGTGGTGTATTACATTGATTGATTTGCGGATATTAAAGAATCCTTGCATTCCTGGGATAAAGCCCACTTGGTCATGGTGTATGATTTTTTTAATATGTTGTTGGATTCTGTTTGCTAGAATTTTGTTAAGGATTTTTGCATCTATGTTCATCAGTGATATTGGCCTGTAGTTTTCTTTTTTTGTGGCATCTTTGTCTGGTTTTGGAATTAGGGTGATGGTGGCCTCATAGAATGAGTTTGGAAGTTTACCTTCTTCTGCAATTTTCTGGAAGAGTTTGAGTAAGGATAGGTGTTAGCTCTTCTCTAAATTTTTGGTAGAATTCAGCTGTGAAGCCATCTGGTCCTGGGCTTTTGTTTGCTGGAAGATTTCTGATTACAGTTTCGATTTCCTTGCTTGTGATGGGTCTGTTAAGATCTTCTATTTCTTCCTGGTTCAGTTTTGGAAAGTTATACTTTTCTAAGAATTTGTCCATTTCATCCAAGTTGTCCATTTTATTGGCATAGAGCTGCTGGTAGTAGTCTCTTATGATCCTTTGTATTTCAGTGTTGTCTGTTGTGATCTCTCCATTTTCATTTCTAATTTTGTTAATTTGGTTCTTCTCTCTTTGTTTCTTAATGAGTCTTGCTAATGGTTTGTCAATTTTGTTTATTTTTTCAAAAAACCAGCTTTTAGCTTTGTTGATTTTTGCTATGGTCTCTTTAGTTTCTTTTGCATTTATTTCTGCCCTGATTTTTAAGATTTCTTTCCTTCTGCTAACCCTGGGGTTCTTCATTTCTTCCTTCTCTAATTGCTTTAGGTGTAGAGTTAGGTTATTTATTTGGCTTTTTTCTTGTTTCTTGATGTAAGCCTGTAATGCTATGAACCTTCCCCTTAGCACTGCTTTTACAGTGTCCCATAGGTTTTGGGTTGTTGTGTTTTCATTTTCATTCATTTCTATACATATTTTGATTTCTTTTTTGATTTCTTCTATGATTTGTTGGTTATTCAGAAGCGTGTTATTTAGCCTCCATATGTTTGAATTTTTAACAATTTTTTTCCTGTAATTGAGATCTAATCTTACTGCACTGTGGTCAGAAAAGATGACTGGAATGATTTCAATTTTTTTGAATTTTCCAAGACCAGATTTATGGCCCAGGATGTGATCTATTCTGGAGAAGGTTCCGTGTGCACTTGAGAAAAAGGTGAAGTTGATTGTTTTGGGGTGAAATGTCCTATAGATATCAATTAGGTCTAGCTGGTCCATTGTGTCATTTAAGGTTTGTGTTTCCTTGTTAATTTTCTGTTTAGTTGATCTATCCATAGTTGTGAGTGGGGTATTAAAGTCTCCCACTATTATTGTGTTACTATTAATTTCCTCTTTCATACTCGTTAGCGTTTGCCATACATATTGCGGTGCTCCTATGTTGGGTGCATATATATTTATAATTGTAATAATTTCTTCTTGGATTGATCCTGTGATCATTATGTAGTGTCCTTCTTTGTCTCTTTTCGCATCCTTTATTTGAAAGTCTATTTTATCTGATATGAGTATTGCGACTCCTGCTTTCTTTTGGTCTCCATTTGCATGAAATATTTTTTTCCAGCCCTTCACTTTTAGTCTGTATGTGTCTCTTGTTTTGAGGTGGGTCTCTTGTAGACAGCGTATATAGGGTTTTTTTTTTGTATCCATTCAGCCATTCTTTGTTGTTTGGTTGGGGCATTCAACACATTTACATTTAAGGTAATTATTGATAGGTGTGGTCCCGTTGCCATTTACTTTGTTGTTTTGGGTTCACGTTTATACAACCTTTCTGCATTTCCTGTCTAGAGAAGATCCTTTAGCATTTGTTGAAGAGCTGGTTTGGTGGTGCTGAATTCTCTCAGCTTTTGCTTGTCTGTAAAGCTTTTGAATTCTCCTTCATATCTGAATGAGATCCTTGCTGGGTACAGTAATCTAGGTTGTAGGTTATTCTCTTTCATTACTTTCAGTATGTCCTGCCATTCCCTTCTGGCCTGGAGGGTTTCTATTGATAGATCAGCTGTTATCCTTATGGGAATCCCTTTGTGTGTTATTTGTTGTTTTTCCCTTGCTGCTTTTAGTATTTGTTCTTTGTGTTTGATCTTTGTTAGTTTGATTAATATGTGTCTTGGGGTGTTTCGCCTTGGGTTTATCCTGTTTGGGACTCTCTGGGTTTCTTGGACTTGGTGGCTATTTCCTTCCCCATTTTAGGGAAGTTTTCAGCTATTATCTCCTCGAGTATTTTTCTCATGGCCTTTCTTTTTGTCTTCTTCTTCTGGGACTCCTATGATTCGAATGTTGGGGCATTTCACATTGTCCCAGAGGTCCCTGAGGTTGTCCTCATTTCTTTTGATCCTTTTTTCTTTTTTCCTCTCTGCTTCATTTATTTCCACCATTTTATCTTCTACCTCACTTATCCTATCTTCTGTCTCCGTTATTCTACTCTTGGTTCCCTCCAAAGTGTTTTTGATCTCATTTATTGCATTATTCATTTTTAATTGACTTTTTTTTATTTCTTCTAGGTCTTTATTAAACATTTCTTGCATCTTTTCAATCTTTGTCTCCAGGCTATTTATCTGTAACTCCATTTTGTTTTCAAGATTTTGGATCATTTTTATTATCATTATTCTAAATTCTTTTTCAGTAGATTCCCTATCTCCCTTTTGTTTGACTTTGGTGGGCATTTTTCATGTTCCTTTACCTGTTGGGTATTTCTTTGCCTTTTCATCTTGTTTAGATTGCTGTGTCTGGAGTGGGCTTTCTGTATTCTGGAGGTCTGTGGTTCCTTTTTATTGTGGAGGTTTTACCCAGTGGGTGGGGTTAGACGATTGGCTTGTCAAGGTTTCCTGGTTAGGGAAGCTTGTGTCGGTGTTCTGGTTCATGGAACTTGATTTCTTCTCTTTGGAGAGCAATGGAGTGCCCAGTAATGAGTTTTGAGATGGATCGCTTTTCCCTCTTCACTTTAGGGATCAATCTCAGTGAATCTGCGAAGGGCTTCTCTCAGTCTGTCTAGGAATTTACCAGGAGCTTCCTTCTCTTCTTGTTCTACGTCTGCCAGTTTGCCATAGTTTAAAGGCTTAGAACGCGCCTGTCTGAGTCCTTCAAGAATCCTTCCTGGTCGGACTTAGTCTGTCCCTTACTGATGCAGGCGTCACACTCATCCCCCCCGGTTCTACCACCGAGATGGGGTGGGGATGCACCAGGGGTAGACCTGATGGCATCCCTGACTGACGTCCAGCTCTTTACCTCGCTTGCCTCTGATGCCACCCGGGGTGCAATCAGAGTAACCTTCCGGAATGCCCCCCAAGCCAAGACCTCTGGGGGACACATTCGTCACCTGAGTGCCTGTGCACGACCCTGAATATATTCCTGACCGCAGTAAGACCAATACAAACATGAAACTGAGATGTTCCTTCCAAGCGTCACCACACCAGTATAAGAGCCTCCTCTGGTCCACTAAGAGCCAGTGTTACCAAAGGAAAATAACCACTGCAGTTCCAATCCCAGTAACCTTTAACCTCAGAGATGCTCTTGGAGTTAGAGCTCCATCTAGCTTCCGAACTTTCCATTCCTAGCGAGGCTAGGCGCCTCCTGACTACCAATCCAAGTTTGAGACCTAGGCCACAGTACAGTATCAACATAGATTACAAGCCCCTTGAAAACCTATGATCCATCCGATGGATAAGGTTAGTACTTCTAATTCCCAAGGAGTTATGAAATGGTCAAAGAGACTGAAAAGTTTGACCGAGAAAGGAGGGTTCGGTCCACACGCTTTGCCCGTTTCTGGTCGGTTCCCGAAGGAGACATTGGCTGCCTCTTAGCATTGGCAGGTCGGTATAAGCCCCTGACAGGTTTTTGCCATAAGCCTTATGAGGTCACCGTGGAACCGCAGAGCAGGGCTCCTCACTTGCTTTGCGCAGGGCGTTTCATTCATTCACACAAGCACACGGTAGAGTTAGTAAAGTACAGCGGAAAACGTGTTCGCTAGGAGAACAAAGAACTAGAGCTCCAAGCATCCTTACCTTGTCCTGAAGGATCCTGGACGAGCCCCCAAGATGAAAGGTTGTTACTGAACGATGAGACGCGGGATTCTTGGCCTCCGGAGGAGATGAATTCAATCCGGGGCCAGAGACGAGGCTGGATCGCTCAGAGCTTTTGTGTAATAAAGTTTTATTAAAGTATAAAGGAGATAGAGAAAGCTTCTGACATAGGCATCAGAAGGGGGCAAAAGAGTACCCCCTAAAGTTTTGGGTTTTTTTTTAATGTGGACCATTTTTTTTTCATTTATTTTTGTTAGTTGGAGGCTGATTACTTTACAATATTGTAGTGGTTTTTGCCACACATTGACATGAATCAGCCATGAATTTACAAGTGTTCCCCATCCTGAACGCCCCACCCACCTCCCTCCCCATCCCATCCCTCCAGATCATCCCAGTGCACCAGCCCCCCATGCTTTTAAAATTTTCTGCTCCTCTGATACTGTAACATGTTTCTTTTTTATTCACTGTGGCTTCATTTTCTCTGGCACTACCCTCACTACCCCCTCCATCATTTTTTTCCGGTAGTCACATACTTCTCCACCAAACCTGGCCTAGATGTTCAGAAACATTACTTCTATTCTCATGAGGCCAAAATATTTTCCTCTTTTAATTTTATCCTATTTTATGATTTCCAATACAAATTACCTATATTCTAACTCTAGCCACACTGATAAAAAAAATTAGGGGGTGAGAATAATTAATACTGAACTTGTGAAAAAATATTGGGGGATTTTCACAACACTTGATTTCTTTTGAAACCATGGAATTCAAATCATGTCTCAGACAAAGATGAATCAGCAAAAATAAAGATTTTTTACTCCAAAATAAAAAACAACTTTCTAAGCCTTATAAAAAGTGCAATCCCTTCCAGCTTAACAAAGGAGCCTCTATCACCAGTGATGGAGAATAAGTAGAAGGGACTTGATTAGATGAGGCAAATTGATGCTGCCAGCTAAATCTCCATGCTCCAAAGCGTCTGGTCCACTTTGCTCTATATTCAATTTAGGCCAGAACTACACTTTTTCTTGAGCCACTTGTCCTTGGCTTAAAACTCAACATTCAAAAAGCTAAGATCATGGCATCTGGTTCCATCACTTCATGGCAAATAGAAGGGGAAACAATGGAAACAGTGACAGATTTTATTTTCTTGGGATCCAAAATCACTGCAGACAGTGACTGCAGCCATGAAATTAAAAGACACTTGCTCCTTGGAAGAAAAGCTATGACCAACCTAGACAGTATATTAAAAAGCAGAGACATTACTTTGCCAACAAAGTTCCATCTAGTCAAAGCTATGCTTTTTCCAGTAGTCGTGTATGGATGTTAGATTTGGACCATAAAGAAAGCTGAGCACTGAAGAATGCTTTTGAACTGGGGTGTTGGAGAAGACTCTTGAGAGTCCCTTGGACTGCAAGGAGATCCAACCAGTCAATCCTAGAGGAAATCAGTCCTGAATATTCACTGGAAGGCTGATGCTGAAGCTGAAACTCCAATACTTTGGCCATCTGATGCGAAGAACTGACTCATTGGAAAAGACCTTGATGCTGGGAAAGATTGAAGGCAGGGGGAGAAGGGGATGACATAGGATGAGGTGGCATCACCACCTCGATGGACATTAGTTTGAGTAAACTCTGGGAGTTGGTGATGGACAGGGAAGCCTGGTGTGCTGCAGTCCATGGAATTGCAGACCCAGACATGACAGACTGATCTGAACTGAACGCTTTTCCTTAAAACATGGTAAATCCTAAAACTCCTAAATATATTTATTCTTAGGGTAAAAACAATAAACAAATATAATTCACATTTTACAAAAGCCTTAAAATGGCCCAAATATATATTTATTCCTTGGGTTAATTTCTTTGGTTGGGCTTTTAATCACCAGAAGTTTTCTGTAATTCACAGAAAATAACGTCGTGTGCAGATGTGTGATATTTTAAAGCTGTTCCTCCATTAAATATTCTCTTTCAGTAAATGAGAATAAAATGATTTTACAATATCTGGCCCTATGCATTTATTGGGGCTTCCCTGATAGCTCAGTTGGTAAAGAATCCTCTTGCAATGCAGAAGACCCCGGTTCGATCCCTGGGTTGGGAAGATCCCCTGGAGAAGGGAAAGACTACCCACTCCAGTATTCTGGCCTAAAGAATTCCATGGACTGTATAGTCCATGGGGTCGCAAAGAGTCGGGCACAACTGAATGACTTTCACTTTCATACAGTTTATTACTTAGATCTCTCTGAGCATGGACTTTTCAATGATTAAGTCTTGTATCTGCTCTTTTTCTGCATCAATCTTTCCAATCCTTAGACCCTGGTTAACCTACTTGCTCCTGTTTCTTGCCTGCTTTGGGCTCCTGAGCTCTGAAAAATGTGCTATTATAATGAAACCAAATGGCTCCAACCACTCCAACATATTTTTATACCAATTAATCTGTATCTTTTCTCTCTGTTCTCTGTCAATATATTAGTTTGCATACCTCACAGTGTTATTGGTTTCTCATTAATTTTGTTGTTACTACTCACATAAACTCTGTACCTTCTCTATCAATCCCCCTCACTCAAACTTACTGTTAAGGTAATAAGATGTATTCAAATATGGCTTCCTCAACCTAAATGTATATCAACAGAGGAATGAATAATTAAGATGTAGTAGATATATGTAGTGGAATATTGCTCAGCCATAAAAAAGGATTGAAATTGTGCCATTTGCTGAGATGTGAATGGACCCAGAAACTGTCATACAGAGTGAAATAGATCAGTAAATAGAAAAACATATATCACCTATTAACACTTACATGTGCAATCTAGAAAAAAATGGTATAGATGATCTTATTTGCAAAGCAGAAATAGAGACAGACATAGAGGACAAATATATGGACACCAAAGGGGAAGGGTGGGCAGGAGGAATTGGGAGATTGAGGTTGACATATATTGATAATTTGTATAAAATAGAAAACTAAGGATAATACACTACAGCACAGGGAACTCTACTCAATGCTCTGCGGTGAGCTGAATGGGAAGGAAGTCCAAAAAAGACAGGATATATGTATAATTGATTCACTTTGCTATACAGCAGAAACGAACAGCATCAGAAAGCAATTACAGTTGAATAATGTTTTTTAATTTAAAAAATACAATTTAAAGCAAAACCAAATATGGCTTCCTTTAGTGGCTCTTCATTCCTTAGCAATATACACCTTTATCTCCATCCTTGTTTCCTCATCAGCTCTCATTCTAGGCACTGTCATTTCTGGTTCTTCAGACTTCAAGGATGTCTTTGTTGCTTTGCTCTATGATTCTATTCTACTGTAATTGCCTGAATTTCATCCCTGAATTTTAAAAATAGGTCAAATGTACTATATTCCAATATACCTGCTTTCGATCCCACTAATTTTCTCTATCATTCTCCTCTGCCTGTTTTCAGCAAACAAAAATGTGTATTTTTTACTCTTTTTTGTGTAATCATATATGGCACACAGACCATGTTGTTAAATCATCAGCTTCATTTCTAACACTACCACATTTTATGTGTTCCTCATTATTTTAATTCACTAAGATGTCCTTTTCTCACTTGAAAACAGGAATAATAGTATTTTGAGGTTTAAATCAATTAATGTATGTAGGACTCCTAAGAATACTTGAAACATATGAGGGCTAAGAGTGTGTTAGCCATTTCTAACTTTGTACTTTTTCCCTAAAGATGGGCTATTTTGCTTATGGTAGTAAAATGGTATTGTCTTATAGGGATGGAAATCTGGCAACATGTAGCAGGATTTCTTCTGCATATACTCTGACCTATGCATCCATCAACTATTATCACAACAATACTGTATGAGGAAAGAACACAGAATTTAGCAGCTGAAATGAGAATATTCTTTTCTTACCATAACATTGGCTACAACTATTCTTATTTAAATTGTTTATGATCTCAGTTTATCTCCAGGCTTTGGATTGAGTTAAATCTGCTCTAAGTATGCCTCACTCTCCTTTACCTAACACCTCTCCAAGGCATATCCTCATGGTGAATCAACAGATCACAATAGACAAGCCAAACCATCTAAATACATTTAAAGCTTCTGCTTGCATACCTGCTCACATTCCACTGAGGCATCAAGTCATATGTCTAGTCCCAAAGTAACAGAGGAAGAGAGGTATACTCTGCCCCAAGGCAAAGGGGGAGAAGGAGAGGGAGGGAGAAAGAGAAAGATGAAGGGACATCTACTTCAGTTTATCAAAATATGTCCTCTTATTTACAAATTTTCACATTCCTCCTATTTGAGAAGTTCTAGATCTGGAGAACGTCAAATTGGGCCAGCTGGTAGTAGCAAGAGGCAAGGACTTGCTCAAAGACTAATGGCATTGTGTTATAAGGAAACAGAGGTCAGCATGAGGGTGTTCTTACTGGGCCTCCAGAAGTGATGCCCCATCACCGGTAAATTCTTTTTGCCCAAGGTATAATCTGAATCTAATAAAGCCTATAGACTCAACTTCCAGTTGGCAGGAAATACAGGGGGTAAAAGAACAAGTTCAAAGAGAAAAATGAAGAAACGAGTAGACACATTCAGTATTTGTTCTAAAAAAACTTAACCAGACTCTACAAAAATATCAGTGTTATTCAAAATATTTTAAAGCACAGGCATGCTCTTAGATTAGAAATCTGTAGAAACAAAATGCACTGTGACTCCTTGTTGGGGTTAATGACAAAGTCTTTGGTGGGGGGTAATGTGAGAAATTTGAAAATTGATTGACTATTAAATAATAGCTAAATTACTGTCAGTTATCCATATTTTTAATTTATACAGATATAGATATATAAATAAGGGCTTTCCAGGTGGTTCACTATAAAGAATCTGCCTGTCAATGCAGGAGGCATGGGTTCAATTCCTGGGTCAAGAAGATCCCCTGGAGAAATAAATGGCAACCTATTCCAGGATTCTTGCCTCAGAAATACCATGGACAGAGGAGCCCGGCAAGCTACAGTCCATGGGGTCAGAAATGAGCCAGACAAGACTTAGTGATGAAAATACACACAGATACAGACCAAGAGAAAGAGAAATAGTGTTGTGACAGAGAATATAATGGTCTCAGTAAATGCACACCAAAATATTTAGAGTGAAATATTCATAATGTCATATTAAAAAGCAGAGACATTACTTTGTCAACAAACATCCGTCTAGTCAAGGCTATGGTTTTTCCAGTGGTCATGTATGGATATGAGAGTTGGACTATAAAGAAAGCAGCGTGCTGAAGAATTGATACTTTTGAACTGTGGTGTTGGAGAAGACTCTTGAGAGTCCCTTGAACTGCAAGGAGATCCAACTAGTCCATCCTAAAGGAAATCAGTCCTGAATATTCATTGGAAGGACTGATGCTGAAGCTGAAACTCCAATACGTTGGCCACCTGATGTGAAGAGCTGACTCATCTGAAAAGACCCTGATGCTGGGAAAGGTTGAGGGCAGGAGGAGAAGGGGACGACAGAGGATGAGATGGTTGAATGGCATCATCGACTCAATGGACATGGGTGGACTCCAGGAGTTGGTGATGAGCAGGGAGGCTGGGCATGCTGCGGTTCATGGGGTCGCAAAGAGTTGGACACGACTGAGGGACTGAACTGAACTGAACTGAACTGATTCATAATGTCTGCAAACTATTTTTTTAAATTGTTCTCTATTAGCCCAGATGGTAAAGCATCTGCCTGCAACGCAGGAGACCTGGGCTCGATCCCTGGGAAGGTCCCTGGAGAAGGAAATGACAACCCACTCCAGTATTCTCGCCTGGAGAATTCCATGGACAGAGGAGCCTGGTGGGTTACCGTCCAGGGGGCGTAAAGAGTCGGACATGACTGAGAGACTAAAACACGCATATATCTACAGATAAGAGTATGAGGGAGATGAAAAGTAAATGTAGCAAGTCATAATATTTCTTATACCTATTTCAGAAGGAATACAGGCTTTTATTGTACTAGTCTTTCCTTTTTTCCCATTTTTTGAAAGATTTCAAACATAAAATTGAAGAAAGAATAAATAAAATATAGTCAGTCTGATATATCTTCCTTGAATGTTCCCAAACAATCTTCAAGATTTAAAAAAAGCCTGGGCCTTGCTTAGACTGCTCTGTTCTGAAGGAAATATTCCCTCCTAATTAAAGTAAACTTGAAAACATATGGCTTATTTGCAGCATGACAATCTTAGTACTTTTCTTTAGAGTCTGCTTGTTATATATTATTTCAGATTTGGAAAAGAACCTCAATAGATTTTGAATTTATTTTCTTTCCATATCTCATACCTCCAAATTATGATTTCCATAGCAATACTGATTTACTTAGTGTTCTCAATGTTTTAATTAAATGTATCATTTTCTCTTTTTGTGGGGGAGGAATTCTCTATCATGAAGAAAGTTCACTTTTAATTCTCTAGGGAGATAGTAATCTCTCATTTTCAGTTTTTTTTTTGGTTCTTTTACACAGTTTTCTCTGCATGTGTTAACTCCTCAATATTTTTTTGTCTCAAATATATGATTGTGCAGAGATAATGGTTATTTTTTCATAATATCTTTTTATTCTTCAACTTTTTTCTTAGTATTTCCTTTCTTTTCAAAAGTAAAATAAACTGAACATGATCTCTTGTCACACATATTAATAAAGAGTATGTAAAATTTTATACTTAAAAATATATATTTATTTAGCATCCAAGTATCCAAAAAATATACACACATAAATCCTAAACACTTATTATTAAAAATATTTTAATTATTATAAAAATAATCACTGAAATCAACCAGGACAGTTCTATCCAAAAATTTCCTATAAGTTTTAATTTCTCTTTAGTCACTGAAAGCAGTTGTTTCATTTATTACAGTATCACTAGGATTAAAATTTAGAACAAAATAAATTGACAAAATTAATAAAAATACTATTTCCAAAAAGAAAAACATTTCTTGAATGTGAGAAAGAGTAACATGCATAAATCAATATAAAAATTATTTAATAATTTCAATATGTTACAATCTCTGGCCCCGATTTATCTAGGGAGATTCTTGGAACTCATTATAGCCCAATTAAACTAATTAAAATGAAATAAAAGTTTACCTTTAAGGATAAGCAGGTACTATATAATACAATAGAAAGAAAGAGTTACTTCAAATGAATTTTTGAAAATGTGTTACACATCACTTGAAAATATACTCGTGAAAAGAAGAGGAAGGAGGAAGAGGAGAAGGGAAGGAAGGGAAGAGGTGCACACAGCTAATTTTGTGTGATGAAGAGACTTGATGATGTTAAGGACAAACTCTCCCTCTGTGCTACCACAGGCTGGGTAGCTCTATGTTGAAAGAACTTTATAAAAAATGTGATATTGCTTTACCTCAGTTTCTTAACAATCCCCAGAGCATAGATACTGTAAAAGAGCTGACCCATCCATTGATCTTCCATAGCAACAGGGAAAGATTGAAAGTCATATTTAGAAAATAATCTGAACTCCTTGAAAGACTGTATTTCATATAATAGAATATATTAAATATTTCCAAGTTGTCTGTCCCAGATTTCAGTGACAAGTAATTATTAAATCTTCTCTAACTTCAGTTCTAATGCTAAAATCATTCACTATTCTTTAAACTGTGTCTTACTAATAAGCTAAAGCAAATGCATCCAAATGAAACAAGTGTGTTAATATTCAATTAGGCTGATGTATCTATTCTTTAGTAATTCTTTAGTAATTATAATTTTAAGAATCTGTCTGTATAAACAACAAATATTACCAAAGATCAAAGAAACAACTGAGAAAAATCAGCTAGTTGAAAGAACATTAAAATCTCATCAAAACTCCTTATTTGACAGGTGCAAACACTGAAGCTCAAAGAACATGGGCATGTAATAAGAGACAAAAAAGGAATGAGTGTCTTGGTTTTCACCCAGGCTGTCTTCATCAAGTAATAGATCATCAGTAACTACTAGGTAGGTGAGAGCTATGCTAAGGATATCAAATGATCCTGCACTCAAAATGCCCACAGTTTAGAGGGTGAGCTTATTTACAAATAAGTAAGGTAAAGTGTGATAATTGTTTTATGTATGTAAATTATTTTATGTTTGAAGCACCACTGTAAACAAGGGTCAGTTTTGAAACAGAAGGGAAGGGGCACAACCTTTAAAAGAATGAGACAGCCCGAAGACACGACATAAACTGATTAGAACCAGATAGGGCCAGATGGCGGACATTGGACTTCCACTAGACCTTGAGCTCAGCATACGCTCCCTGGAAGACGTCAGGACACTAAATTACACACTCAAAGGCACTATGACAGTTCCAAGACTGACCATGAAAGTCAAAAAGTGGGCAGTGGCCCAGTTTCCGGAAATCCCCACTCCTTCCCCAAAATACTCCTCTCACTTATTAGCGTATGAAATTAGGAACCCCTAAACAAACTGACGGAGAAGGCAATGGCACCCCACTCCAGTACTCTTGCCTGGAGAATTCCATGGACGGAGGAGCCTGGTGGGCTGCAGTCCATGGGGTCGCTAAGAATCAGACACGACTGAGCGATTTCACTTTCACTTTTCACTTTCATGCATTGGAGAAGGAAATAGCAACCCACTCCAGTGTTCTTGCCTGGAGAATCCCAGGGACGGGGGAGCCTGGTGGGCTGCCGTCTATGGGGTCGCACAGAGTTGGACACGACAGAAGTGACTTAGCAGCAGCAGCAAACAAACCAACAACCCTGTACCCCGGTGCAACTCTCGTCTTCTGAGATGGCCCCCATTCTTCTGAGGAGTGTGTTTCTCTAAATAAACCCACTTCTTACCTATCTCTTTGTTTCTCATGGGATTCTTTCATGATGAGACATCAAGAACCTGAGCTTCATTAAGTACTGAGACCAGGTTTGGGATCTCAGTTCAAAGATTGTAAGTACAAGTCCCATATGAGTCATGCAATTTCAGTCTCATCTGGACAATGTAGATGATATCCTAGATATCTTCACAGAAGCTTTATCAATACAATTGTGTCCAAAGGAAGGAAGAGTCAGTAAGTGATGATGAACAGACTTTAATAGCAGCAGCAGAGTGTGAAAGGCCAAGCTCAGCCAGCAACAGCCATACTCACAAAATGCTAGTTTATAAGGTTCACGTGATAGAAGCTAAGATGGAGTTTGAATGGGGACCAAAAAATGAAGGTTCTTGAGTGTTATGAAGTTTATCCTTTATTTTGTACACTATGGAAAGTCACAAGACGTGTGTACAGGAGAATAGAGGATTGGTCTTGTAATTAAAAAAAAAAAAAAGCTGGACTTCTCTGGTGGTTCAGTGGTTAAGAATCTGCCTGCCCATGTGGGAGACATGGGTTCAATTGCTGGTCCAGGAAGATTCCAGGTGCTGCAGAGAAACTAAGCCCATATGCCACAAGTACTGAAGCCCATGCTCCACAACACGAGAATCCATCACAATGAGAAGCCTGCATACCACAACTAGAGAAAGTCTGTGTGCAGTAGAAAAGGCTGAGCACAGCCAGAAAAAACTTGTTCAAAGCTTCAGAAACAGAAGGGGGGGTGTGCTTAAAGACACGTTAGAACGTGCTATCTAGTTATGAATAAGGAGCTGAATCTAGTCCTTTATCAAAGGGATAATCATGCTATTTAAGACACAAATTGGAGGAAGAAAGCTAACCAATTGTTAGTATAAATGAGGGAAGGGATAATTACAGTTTTATACAGACTAATTGGTAAACAACAGATAGAACACAGCAGGGGTTGTTCAGACAGAAAGTGTATATGTTAATGCTCTATAGGTTGTATTTGAAATGTCGTGGCCACATTCATTGAGGTGAGCCTGATAGGGAGTATATACATTTAGAACAGAGGAGAGAGGGCTGAGCTCCAGGCATATATTGGGAAGCAGTAAGAATATAAATAGAGACAAAAAACCCTTGCAGAAAAGAAAATGGAAAGGAGAGAGGAAAGACAAAAAGAGACAGAAGAGGAACTAGCTACGTGTTAAAAGATTTTTTAAAAATTATTTTCTATTCAGTTCAGTTCAGTTGCTCAGTCGTGACCAACTCTTAGTGACCCCATGAATCGCAGCATGCCAGGCCTCCCTGTCCATCACCAACTCCCGGAGTTTACTCAAACTCATGTCCGAGTCGGTGATGCCATCCAGCCGTCTCATCCTCCGTCGTCCCCTTCTTCTCCTGCCCCCAATCCCTCCCAGCATCAGGGTCTTTTCCAATGAGTCAACTCTTCGCATGAGGTGACCAAATTACTGGAGTTTCAACTTCAGCATCAGTCCTTCCAATGAACACCCAGGACTGATCTCCTTCAGGATTGACTGGTTGGATCTCCTTGCAGTCCAAGGGACTCTCAAGAGTCTTCTCCAACACCACAGTTCAAAAGCATCAATTCTTCGGTACTCAGCTTTCTTCACAGTCCAACTCCTACATCCATACATGACCACTGGAAAAACCATAGCCTTGACCAGATGGACCTTTGTTGGCAAAGTAATGTCTCCGCTTTTTAATATGCTATATAGGCTGGTCATAACTTTCCTTCCAAGGAGCAAGCGTCTTTTAATTTCATGGCTGCAGTCACCATCTGCAGTGATTTTGGAGCCCAAAAAAGTAAAGTCTGACACTGTTTCCACTGTCTCCCCATCTATTTCCCATGAGGTGATGGGACCAGATGCCATGATCTTAGTTTTCTGAATGTTAAGCTTTAAGCCAACTTTTTCACTCTCCTCCTTCACTTTCATTTTCTATTACAGAGTAGGAAAACTTCAATTTAATTGAAATTCAGTTTTATTAAAATCTGCAACAATTTCTAAATTTAAAATGTATGGTTAAATCTGTCCTCCTGCCTTTTCACTAAACTCTGGAGCTAACAAAGGGGAAAATTATGGTATCATGTTAAATATCTGGAAAACATGAAAATTAAATGAGTATCATATTTCAATGTAGGCTTACATATTTTAAATTTTAATTAAACTTATTTAGAATAATGCTCATTTGCTATTTCTTTCAAGAAACATCCTTACAGAATATCAGGAAATACTTTTTATTAAAACAAAAAAAATACTTATTAGAAACAGAAGACAGTTAATATTGGAATGCCTTAAGCAGTTCTCCACCTAACAAACAATAATAAATTTATTTGCATCAAAATGCAGTCTTTTATTTCTTGTCATTTGCTACAGTTACCTTTTTCGTTAGGGTTCATGTCAAAAGCTCATTAAAATGCATGAACAAATATACCAAGCCTGTCATATCAGATATTTTCTTCTCTGTGAGTACCCTAAATGAATAACTTCAAGGAGAATAAGTTTGTGTCATAGTTTGCATTATATGTCCATAAATATTCCCATGGTTTTTTTTTTAAAATCTTTTCTATTCCTAGAATGTAATATAATTGAATTCACAAATAAAATCCAATCTATCTCCAATGGAAACATTTGCTTAACTTCTCTCTGTAAATTTCTCTCTCAGCATACAAATAATCATCTTTCCCATACTCATCTTCTGAGGAATTCTTACAAAATTAATCTGAAAGCTACAGACAAAATGACTAATGAAATTACAGTGATTGCCTAATGCTCAGTATTACTGTTGCTATTTAGTCGCTAAGTCGTGTCTGACTCTTTGTGACTCCATGGACTGTAGCCCTCTAAGCTCCTCTGTTCATGGGATTTCCCAGCTAAGAATACTAGAATGGGTTGCTATTTCTTACTTCAGGGGATCTTCCAAACCCAAGAATTGAACCCGTGTCTCCTGCATTGGCAGACAGATTCTTCACTGCTGAGCTATCAGGGAAGCCCACTCAGTGGTTAAAACAAAATGATGATAACAGCAATATTTACTTCTTTGAAAACTACTGAAATTCACATCAGAGGAAAATGGGATTTTGACCCCTGATTCTGAACATAGTGTCATATCTTATAGCATCTTATAGACACATTCCTCCTACTTTCAAGATCAACTCATGCAGAGTCTATGATGGAGCCAAGAGATGTGATTTTATTTATCTAAATGTGCTACTTTTCCAGTAGATTTTATGCAAAATGAGACAAGAAAATATATAGTTTGCTTTTTATGCACTGCAGTCTTCCTAACAGGCTTTCCTAGTGGCTCAGCGGTAAAGAATCTGCCGGCCAATGCAGAAGTCATGCGTCTGATCCCTGGGTCTGGAAGATCCCCTGAAGGAGGAAATGGCAACTCACTCCATTATTTTTCCTTGGGAAATCCTATGGACAGAAGAGCCTGGTGGGCTCCAGTCCTTGGGGTCTCAAAAGAGTCAGACACAGCTTAGCTACTAAACAAGTTTTCCAGTAACCTCAGAAATGCAGATGACACCACCCTTATGGCAGACAGCAAACAGAAAAAAAAAAGAAGAAGAAGACCCTCTTGATGAGAGTGAAAAGTTTGGCTTAAAACTCAACATTCAAAAAACAAAGATCATGGTATCCAGTCCCGTCACTTCATGGCTAATAACAGATAGGGAAACAACAGAAACAGTGACTGACTATTTTCTTGGTCTCCAAAATCATTGTGGATGGTGACTGAAGCTTTGAAAAATTGATGCTTTCAAACTGTAGTGTTGGAGAAGACTCTTGAGAGTCCCTTGGACTGCAAGGACATCAAACCAGTCAATCATAAAGGAAATCAGTCCTGAATATTCTTTGGAAGGACTGATGTTGAAGTTGCAGCTCCAATACTTTGGCCACCTGATGCGAAGAGCTGATTCATCAGAAAAGACCCTGATGCTGGAAAAGATTGAAGGCAAGAGGAGAAGAGGACAATGGAGATTGAGATGATTGGATAGCATCACCAACTCAATGGACGTGAGCTTTAGAAAATTCCGGAAGGTGGTGAAGGACAGGGAAGCCTGGCATGCTGCAGTCCATGGGGTCACAAAGAGTCAGATGCGCCTAAGCTACTGAACAATAATTATGTTTCCCCATCACCTGAAAATCAGTACTACTGCACATGTCACTATGATCACGCCCCCTGGTGGAAGGAATGCAGGGATCCATGAACTGCTACTCAGCTTGGGGCCCTGGGAAATCTAAGTCATCTCTCTGGGTCACAGTTACCACAGTTTCAAGCAAGAAGGCTGTATTTTTAAAAATGGGAAAGTATCTCCCTATACTCAGAAATTTAATTGTGACTTCAGTTATGAATTCTTGGTTAGTGAAAATTTTAGAAGACAATTTTAAGGAAAATTATAATATGAATTTCTAAATTTCTTTCTCTGTAGGAAACAGTCTATGAAGTCAAGAGTCAGGGAAGAAAAATGTCCATTAATAAAGGAAAATAAGCATATCATTTATTCCACAATTCTAATTTTTGTCTTATTTTCAAAGCTTGAAAACTATAGAAAAATAGACTACAAATATCACACTTCATGCTAGTACCTAAAGTCACTGTTTAAAAGTTTTGCCTACAACTTATACCACTGAAAATGATAATAAAAAAGTAAAAAAGAGTTCCTAAAAATAGCAAAGAAAAGAAGTATATCAATAATGTAACCCAAATGTGCAGGAGGTAAATTCAGCACAGGTGCACATACAGTCACAATAAATTCAAGTGTCCATTACATTTATGATAAAATAGTTACCCTTGCTAAAATTTTTAACCTTGCTACAGTATGAGAAATGTTAAGTGAAACACCCGGAGGCCATTATCTCCTGTCAGATTAGCACAAATGCATGCATTCGACAAAACACATAATTGGGTAAATCTGTGACTAGGCATCATTCTCAAAAAGAGCTAGAGGAGGTGCAAAGCAGTGTAGTCTCTAAGCAGAGGAGTTTGGCAATATCTAGCAAAATTAACACATATTGACCCTTAGATCCGGATCTCCTGAAACGGAGCAGGACCCTGTGGTCCTTCACCCCTCCCCCCATGTCCTCCAGCTGCCTTTTGTCTGTGGGAAAAACTTTAGCCAAAGAATACGCTTAATCAGAGAAGTGAGAACATGTAAAAACAAAGGAAAAAAAAAATCAAAGGAGACCAAATAATAACTGAGTTATTAAGCATAGTTTAAAAAAAAAAAAAAAACACCTTCAGTAACTTCTCAGGTGCTGTAAATAACATTCTGAGCTATATCCTGTGAGCTGTCTTATAGATCCTGAAACAGTCACCAGATGGAGAAGTTGTGATCACCAGGCTGTAGCCATGACACAAGCTGCCACAATTCTGAGAACTGGCCTCAAAGAAATGCAAAAAAAAAAAATTGATCCTGGAACTTAAGGTAAACTGTATCTAAAACAAGCAAGAAGATACTGATCAGACCACCACCAATGACCAGTGTCAAGATGGATGTCAGAGCCAACTCTGCTGCTTCTGCTTGTAGCCCCATCCCTCTGTCTATAAAAGTACTTGCCCCCTAATTGTTTGGAGGGGGGGGTCAGCCTTCGGACAGATGTCTGCCCTCCCCGACCCCCCCACCAGTTGCCGGCAACAAAAATGGAGCGAACTTTCCACCAACCTGGCTTCTTTAGTGGTTTTTGAGCAGTGAGCAGCCAGACCCCACTTTTGGCAACACTCCAGTTCATCTACCCTAAAGATACCCTGGTAAAATCATAAAATGTCACATGCATGGACTATTCACTGTGGCATTGTTTGTACTCCCCAAACTGAGAAGCAACCTAACGTCTATCAATAGAAAATTAATTGAATATGTTTGTAAACTGTATAATACAAAATAAAACCATTACCACGCAGATTTCAAAATGAATGAAATATATCTCTCTATAGAGCTAAAGAGATAACTCTACATTGTATTGTTTATTTAAAAAAAGCAAAGTGGAGAGACTTCTAGTTTGCAGTCCAGCATAAAAGAAGCTTAGAAGTCACCGGCATGGGTTAAGAGTAAGCGCTGAACAAACTGGAAAGCCATCAGCTCTTGTTAGAGCTGTTAAGAGGAGTGAGGTCTTCCAGTACAACACTTCTCTGCAAATTCGAGAGACGGGCAAACACAGAGAAGGATAACTTACCAGAACAGACACTCACAGAGCTGAAACATCTGCAAGAAGCAGTGCCAAGCCAGGAGAACCGGCATCTCTGAAAGGACATGGTGCTGGAGGCTCAGGGTAGCGAAGCCTGAGTCCTAAAAACTCCGGAGGAGCCGGTCATCCTAGGCTTCTACCAGGCTCTCACAGTAAATGAGAAACCCACGTGTGCTTCCAGCAGGAGGAAGGGAGAATGGAACCACTTTGAAATACACCAGAGCATTTTGTTCTTCTTAACACAGCCTGTCCTCTGGAGAAACTAACCGAAGCCTAACCTGCTGGGGTTTTGTCAGAGCCTCAGCAAGTGTCAGGGAGGGAAATACCCAATCTCAGCTGTCAAGACTTCTACTAGAAGGAAGGAAAACGCCAAACTACAGCCCAGGTTGCCAAGCTGCCCCACCTGAGCAGGGAGAAAAAATGAGAAACTTTTTTGAGGGTCACAGATCAGGGTACAAGCCACTGAAAAACTGAGACCTAATCACAGGACCACAGGACGCTCCCCCAGCACCGCATCATATTACTAACAGCCTTTTTATTATTTTTTTTTAATCCAGTACCTCAGGCCTGGCTACCAAAAATATATATTGGATACAAAGAGCAAAAGATAGAGCTTGAATTGCCAGAGTAAGAATCAGAACCAGATGCACACATGGCAAGAAGTTGGAATATAAAAGTTTGATTAAGATGCTAACAGTGCTGATGGGGAATAAAAAAAAAGCTTGAAAAATAGGTGGGCAGTATAAGCCACATATTTAAATCTTAAGAACAAAAAATTAAAAGAAATGCTACAGACAAAAAGTACTGTTAATAGTAATCAAGAATGTCTACATTGGGCTTATTATTACACTGGATACAGCTAAGGAAAGAATCTCTGAGTTTGAGGCTATCTCAATAGAAATTCTCAAAGCTAAAAAAAAAAAAAAAAACTCTGAAACAAATAAATTCCCAGAATATCCCAAAACTGTGGACAAGTACAAAAGTATAACATATATATATATAATGGTAATACCAAGTGAAGAAAGAGAGAAAGAAACAGAAGAAATATTTGAAATAACAATGACTGAGAATTTCCAGAAATTAACATCAGGCACAAAAGTACAGATCCAGGAAAGGACAATGGAAGGCAAAAAATAGACAAATAGTTCAAAGGAAAGAATACAGATCCCCAAAATAGGCCTCCATAAATATAATCAACTGATCTTTGACAAAGCAAAGATAATAATAAAGCTAAGGAAGTTTGTTCAACAAGTTCCAAAAATGGACATCCATATCCAAAGAAATGAATCTAGATACAGACCATATATCCTGCACAAAATTATTCAAAATTGACCACAGACCTACATGTAAAATGCAAAATTATAAAACTTGTAAAAGATAACATAGGAGAAAACCTATATGACCAATATGGCAATGGCTTCTTAGAAATGACACCAAAACACAATTCATGAAGGAAAGAATGGATATGCTGGGGTTCATTAAAGTCAAATAAAAATTAAAAATACTGTCAAGAAAATGAAAAAAACAAGTCACAGACTGGAAGAAAAGATTGGTACCAGACACATCTGATAAATGAATGCAATCAAAAACATTCTTAAAACTCAACAATAAGCAAGCAAATTAAAATTCAACAATAAAATAAAAATAAATAAATAAAAATAAAATAAATAAAATAAAATTCAATTAAAAAGTGGGCCAAAGAGTTTACTGGACACTTCCCCAGAGATACACAGAAGGCAAATAGGTACATGAAATGATGCTCCATATCGTATATCATGAGGGAAATGAGAACTATAACAACAAGATGACATCACTGTACACCTTTCACCATGGTTAATATGCAGAACATTGACAACAGAAAGTCCTGGCCAAGATGTGGGACGTCATGAACTCTCAGTCATGGCGGCAAGAATGCAAAGTGGTACAGTCATTTTGAAAAAACAGTTTGGCTGTTTCTAACCTAACCAAACCTATTCTTACTATATAATCCAGTAATTGCATTCCTTGGTATTTACTGTAAGAAGCAGAATGCCCACTTAAAATCCCTGCACATGGACGTTTATAGCAGCTTGACAGCTGTCAAAACTCAGAAGTAACCAAGATGTCTTTCAGTAGATGAATGGGTAAAAAAAAAAAAAAAAAAAAAAGTACAACCAGACAATGGAATATTATTCAGCACTAAAAAGAAATGCACTATTAAACCATGAAAAGACATGGAGGAAACTTAAATGCATATTCAGTTCAGTCACGTCCAACTCTTTTCAACTCCATGGACTGCAGCATGCAAGGCTTCCCTGTCCTTATCCACCTCCTGGAGCTTGCTCAAACTCATGTCCATCAAGTCAGTGATGCCATCCAACTATCTCATCTTCCTTTGTCCCCTTCTCCTCCCACCTTCAATCTTTCCCAGCATTAGGGTCTTCTCTCAGGAGTCAGTTCTTCGCATCAGGTGGCCAAAGTATTAGAGTTTCAGCTTCAACATCAGTCCCTTCAATGAATATTTAGAACTGATTTCCTTTAGGAGTGACTGGTTAAATGAATATTGCTAAGTGAAAGAAGCCAATGAAAATGCTACATAATGTATAATTTCAACTATATGATATTCTCGAAAAAAAGGACTATGGAGACCGTAAGAAGATCAGTGACTCTCACAGGTTGGAACAAAGGGAGGGATGAGTTGAGTGAATCCTAGAGTATGGACTTTGAATGATCTGATGTGACAAGTAGGTTCCCCAGTTGTAGGATTTTACCATTCAGGTGGGGCATGTTGATAATGATGAGACTACATATGTGACAGGAAATCTTCATCTGCTCAATACGGTTGTGATCATAAAACTGCCTTAAAAAATAAAAGCTATTAAAAACAATAATAAACAAAGCCAAAGGGGGAAATTATGATTACGGTAAAATAAAACAAAATTAATTTTGAATAATGATTGTTTATTGAGAAGTGGGAGAAAAGAGAGTGGTATATACAGGGATGGAAGTCATACTTCTTTTAATGTATTAGTTCCATCAACCTGAGTTTAAGCCATGTAAATTTTAGGTAAATATCAATGTCAAATTAAATAAGTAATCCCTAAAAAATTAGAGTAATATGAAGTAAAGAATCGATTTGTATTAATATAATGAATTAATGGTATAATCAAATAAACATATTTCAAGTGAATCTAGAACAATTATTTTTATATCTCTAGTGAGATACCAACTAAAAAGAATAAGAACCCTAAATCATATTAAAATTATTTAGTTAGAACTCTAATTTGTGTGCTCGCTTCGGCAGCACATATACTAAAATTGGAACTCTAATTTGTGTTGATATTATTAGTCTATAGCTGTTGAATATATATCATAGAATGAAAAATGGGTAATTATGGAATTTGTTCCTAGGAGAATCTAGGATTTCTTCATTGTGGAAAAGAGAGATGATGTAATTCAATATGATAAAATGAACAGGATAAATTGTTAATCATGCAATTTAGAATATGTATATACAGATATTTACAACAAATGTTCTTCAAATTTTTCATAATAAAGTGTGAGGGGGGAAAAAGAAATTGCTTCTGCCCAAAGTAATGAAAATATTGCCATTTTCATCTGAGTTTGTTTTTGTTTTGCTTTAACATCTACATTCCTAAATTAATGTAGGAATTTCTTGAATTAATTTCTGTGTAAGATATAAAGGTATAAGGGTCTTCCTACATGGTCCCGTGATAAAGAATCCACCTGTCAATGCAGGAGACTCAAGAGATTCGGGTTTGATCCTTGGGTTGGGAAGATCCCCTGGACTAGAAATTGGCAACCCACTCCAGTATCCTTGCCTGGAAAATCCAATGGATAGAGGAACCTGGCAAGCGGCAGTCCAGGGGGGTGCAAAAAGTCAGACATGACTGAGTAAGCATAAAGTTTCAAGTTTTAGGTTTTTTTTTTTTCTTTTCTTTTTTAACCATACAGCTATCTAGTTAATCTATCTATCTATCTATCTATCTAGTTAATCTATCTAGTTAATCTGTCACCACTTACTGAAACTGCCATTCATTCCCACCAAATCGCCATGGTGTCTTTGTGCTAAATCAGGTCTTCATATATGAGCAGATATATTTTTGAAATCTTTATTCTATTCCATCCTGTACCATGGTACTTTATGACTGTCCTTGTCTCAATATCATCTTGTCTTGATTGCTTTCACTTTATAACTCTTGAAATCTGGTAATGTAAGTTTGCTAGTTTTTATTTTTTTTCGAGACTGCCTTGATTTTATTAGGCCATTTGCATTTCCAAATTAATTTTAAAATTGGCCTGTGAACTCCACAAAAAGAATATGCTGGGATTATGAGTGGAATAGTATTGACTCTATAAACTGAATTACAATAATAGCCAATGTTAGGTTATATCATAGTAAGCATATTGAATATATATATATAATATATATTTTCTATTTTTATCCATGTGCCTCTGAGAGTTACTTTTAGATTATAAAAGTAAAGTACTTTGCATTAATCATCTGTTCAAGGTTATATAACTGGCTGTGTAAAATAAGAATGATAGATAATTTCTTCACTCCCCAGAATATTACAATAAATTCCAGATCCTAGAAGGGATCGGGATTATACTTCATAGTCCTATTGAATATACAGATCTGGGTACTAACACTCTCTTAATTGAGTTGGAGAAACTCTGAAATAAGTGGCTATATTACTATGGTTTTAGCAACTTCAAAGAATTAGCCCAAGGTTTAATCATCCCAGTTGCCAGCACTTGAATTTAAGCATTCCAATTTTGGACTCTAAACGTGAATATGTTCCTGCTTTCACTGAGGAGCAATAAAGATCCAGTAAACTATGTGGAATTAGGATATCTCCATGGTGTATTGATAATAATCCTACTACATATTTGGAGAAAAGAAGCTGGTTCTAATGGCTGGGAAGGCTCAACATACTTTTTTTCCGTTAATTTCTCTTTTTGAATCACATTTAGTTTTATCCTAATATTTTTCATTTGTTTCCTTATTTCTTCATCTTACCTAATTTTTAAATTAACTTACTTCTTTTGTTTCTGACCTTCTTAATTTCTGTACCTATTTATATTTTAGATAAGCAAAAGTTTTAGTTTTTCTTCTTCCCTGTATTTTTTCTCTTTTTAATTTCCCCCTTAATGTTTCCCATTTTTCTTCTCATTATCTGATTTCATTTATAAGCAAATAATCACTTAAAATAATTCCACAGTGAAAATCATGGAGAAAATAAATGTACATAAACATTCATTTTTCTGGGGGATAAAAAGCAAAAGGCAACATATAAGACAATATTGTCAGTAAAAAGAGCTCTTATAAATAAAAAGTAGCCTTAATTTTGTATAATATGGTATAACTTTAATTTTGTATAATATGATAACTTATAAGATGTTCAACTTATAAGATGTTCATTTTTTAAAAATGCCAAGAAGAAAAATTTCATGCCAGGCTTCGACCTGCGATTGTGTACCAGGCACTGTTTCAAACATATGCCTGTATTAGCTTATCTGTCCTCATGACTCAATGTAATACAGACACGTGTTTTTTAAATGTGCTTTAAACAGGAATTGTAACAGTCAATACACTTGCAATTGTGAGGAAAACAGATGGTATTGTATTAAATGAGAATCCAAAGCAGATGGAATGAAAGCAAAAAAAAGAGGCAGATATACAAAAAACAAAAAGCAATTTCAGAGCAGGAGGAATACCTGGGATCTTTAGGTTAAAAACGAGAACAGATGAGACAGATGCTTCTCTCCCCTTAAAGAAAACCAATAGACATATGAAACCGTGTCAGATTTTAGTTGTAAGTGGAAAACCCTAAAGTAGAACTACATGCCACTTCTCTCCTCTTAAATTGTTGGCACTGAAAACATATTTAACAGTGTTAGGAAAACATGGGGACTGGGAACACTCATTCATTCTTAGAGCTAATGTAAATCAGCACAGATTTCAGAGAGCAGTTGGGTGATATGGATCTAAATTAAAGTGTCTAATGTCCTTTAGCTCAGCAAATCTACTTCTTGATTTTAACCTTACAGATATACTTAAAGAAATTTACAAAGACATAGACACAAGTTCATTACTGTGAATTATATATAATAGCAAAAAAAAGTGTATTATAAAATATCTACCACAGAGGAATAAAACGGTGGTAAAGGAGTTCAAAAATGTGTTTCTTCATAGATGGCTCAAGTTTAATTGATGAATGGGGTCAGTTACAGATATCTACCCAATTGTATTTTGGAGAAATGTATCTACTAAAATTTATGTAGTTTCCAGTATACACAGATACTGGGCATTGAAAAAGTAGAGTAATACATTTGAAGGGATTCTATTTTCTCTTTTTTCCTGAAATGACAGAACATGTTATAACAATAACAGAGATACTAAAAGTATACGTTGAGTGATGCCAGGTTCATGGTATGATTACTATTGTTAATTCAGATAATCCTTATATCAATCTTCTGTCATTTGGTACCTGTATTCCTAACTCTCCTATAAAGTAAGAAAAAGAACCATTCAGTATAGCATCACTTTCACATTAATCAGATGGGCATGACTAGCTAGAGAAACAAAAGCAGATGGAACTGCAGGGGAAGAAATTTCGAAATCAGCAGAGATAAGGACAATCCTAGACACTCCACAGGCTCAGAATCTACAAATGATAAGGACAGCCAGAGCCCTCCAGTCATCTTCCAGAAAGTAAATAAGCAAAAGACAGCTGAGGCAGAGAAGAAACAAGACTCAATTGCTGGAATCCCACTGCTAATTATTGAATAATTATCAGTCAGTTTAGTTAAAAAACAAAACAAAACAAAAAACAGCTTATTAGAGATCCCTTGTGTAAAGCTTCAGTCCTTTATTATGTCCATCCTTGCATGAAATACTCCCTTGATATCTCCAATTTTCATGAACAGATCTCTAGTCTTTCCGATTCTATTGTTTTCCTCTGTTTCTTCACATTGTTCATTTAAGAAGGCCTTCTTAGCTTTCCTTGATATTCTCTGTAACTCTGCACTCAGTTTGGGTATGTCTTTCCTTTTCTCCTTGCCTTTCACTTCTCTTCTTTCCTCAGCTATTTGCAAGGCGTCCTCAGCATCCACTTTGCCTTCTTGCATTTCTTTTTCTCTGGGATGGTTTTGGTCACCACCTCCTGCACAATGTTACAGACCTCTGTCCACAGTTCTTCAGGCACACCATCTACCAGATCTAATCCCTTGAATCTATTTATCACCTCCACTATAAATCATAATGGATTTTATTTAGATCATATCTGAATGGCCTAGTGGTTTTTGCTACTGTCTTCAATTTAACCCTGAGTTTTGCAGTAAGAATCTGATGATCTGAGCCATAAGCTCTAGGTTTTGCTTTTGCCGACTGTATAGAGCTTCTCCATCTTTGGCTGCAAAGAATATAATCAATCTGATTTTGGTATTGACCATCTGGTGATGTCTATGTGCAGAGTTGTCTCTTAGATGGCTGGAAAAGGCAGAGTGAAAAAGCTGACTTGAAACTCAACATTAAGAAAAACTAAGATCACGGCATACAGTCACATCACTTCATGGCAAATAGAAAGGAAAAGGGAAGCAGAAACAGATTTTTCTTGGACTCTGATATAACTGCTGGTAATGAACAGGGAAACCTGGCATGCTGCAGTCCATGGGTTCACAAAGAGTGGGACATGACTGAGCGATCAAACTGAACTAAACTGAAAATCACTGCAAACGATAACTGCAGCCATGAAATTAAAAGACACTTGCTCCTTGGAAGGAAACCTATGACAAACCTATACAGCATATTAAAAAGCAGAGACATCACTTTGCCAACAAAGGTCTGTAAAGTCAAAGCTATTGTTTTTTCTAGTAGTCATGTACAGATGTGAGAAAGCTGGACCATAAAGTTTGAACACCAAAGGGTGCTTTCAAACCATGGTGGTGGAGAAGACTCTTGAAAGTCCCTTGAACTTCAAGGAGATTAGACCAGTCAATCCTAAAGGAAATCAATCCTTAATATTCACTAGAAGAATTGAAGCTGAAGCTCTAGTATTTTGGCCACCTAATGCAAAGAGCCAACTTGTTAAAAAAGACCTTGTTACTGGGAAAGATTGAGGCACAGAGAAGGGGGTAGCAGAGGATGAGATGGTTAAAATAACATCATCAACTCAATGGATATGAATTTGAACAAACTCTAGGAGATAGTGGAGAACAGAAGAACATGGAATGCTACAGTCCATGGGGTCACAAAGAGTCAGACATGACTTAGTGACTCAACAACAAGTGTAAAGGTTGCCACACAATTTTAGGCTCAGTCTTTTATGAGCTTGAAATAAGAACAAGAATTATAGAGAACCACTGACCTTAAGGTTCTGAGTAAAGAACCATCTTCTGTTACTTCTAAACCAAAAACACGGATGTTACTCTCTTCCTTTTTCTTTCCTTTTTCCTCCTGAATGCACTGTATAGTTATTCATTTCTGACTGGCAGAAAGAAATTTCAATAAATTATGATTGCCACTTTATGAATTTTCAGAACATCTGAGTAATGTAAAATGATATATTTCAACAGAGAAAATGTTTCAGGTACTGCGGAGACATTTTCAATAGGTTTAGTGGGTAGATGAAAAATGGTATTTCAAAGACTTTTCAGTATGAAATATCTTTCAGAAAATGACTGCTCAAGTGAAAATTTCTCTCTATGTAACTAAGGTAACTTTTATAGGGGTCATCTAGTGATAAAGATTAGCTGGGGGGAAAAAAAAAACTTGTATGAGATGTAAATGTTAACTATGCTCTTTTTCAAACAGTTTTTAATCCCAGTAGAAGTCATAGAAAAGAAAAATGGTTTTCCTTTTCTCTTCATGGTAACGTGTGCTGGCTACTATTATTTATTTCCATGATTGTTCAAAACGGAACAGGAGGAAACAGGAATTTTCAGTCTTTCTGTCCTATGTTATGGTGCCAATTTCACTAGTGCAAGTGAGAACTCAGTACCTTATCTCACCACATTTAGAGATAAAGTAAATATCAGATGCAGTATTGCACTGTATTTCCTGAGCTAAGTGGATGCTGGATGCTGCCAAAGGCTCCTCCCGAAGTCCAGGATTATACATCACAATCAGTACTAAGAAAGGATATAGGGAAAGCACCACAGTTCAAAAGCATCAATTCTTTGGCACTCAGCCTTCTTTGTAGTCCAGCTGTCACATTCCCACTTGTTTCAAATTTAAGCCTGAATTTTACAAAGAGGAGCTCATGATCTGAGCTGCAGTTAGCTCCAGGTCTTGTTTGTACTGACTGTATAGAGCTTCTCCCTCTTAGACCATTCCCTGACTGTTAGTAACATATTTTGAAACATATAAATAAGAGTCCATTGTAATTAGAGTGGATTTGTTTAAAAAAAAAAAAACTTTCAAAGTTGAGTTCATATACATAGAAAAAAAATCTGTATTTATCAATGATAGAGAACTGATCTTCAAATGAATATAAACTTTGAATTCCACAAATTTGACAATTAAAAATGTGCTTTTGAGTTTTCAGCATAATTTCTTCTTGAATAAGGAGTTCTCAAAATAAAAATTTAGTATTTCTAAGCTCTTTATAATCCCACTAAAAATTATTATACTATGTTTTCACTACAAATAACAATTTCTTATATGAAGGCAGAAAGCTAGAATTTTAACAAGAATTATTGAAAATAAGGCAAATTAAATTCAAGGAAAAAGAAACGAAGAAATATGGTTACTATTATATAGCTATTTGTGTATTGAATTATTCCATAGTTTAACAAATCAACTGACAAACAAGCAATACACATGTCAGAGAAAGTGTTTTGGGTATGTGAGGAGCAAATAATACATATGTATAGTAGTATTAAGTTTGCTGGCCCTCTGCTATTGGTCCTTCTGTTGATTATAATAATTGCCTTTTTCAAAAAGAATTTCAAGAAATCTGGTTGAGAATGCCCAGCTGGGCTTCTAAAATACTATACCTGCTCATAAAATGGGCAATTCTTGAGAAACAGATGAATTCACCTTGTTACATTTTCTAAGTTTTTACCTTGTAATTTCCTCCCAAATTAAGACTTGTATATGTCTTTGCAGCAGAGTTAAATGAGAAATGTCTGTTGTGATTTTGTTTTTTTCATAATATCTGTGAAAAATCTGTCACACCAATTTTTATTGTTTTAATTATAAATATTAATATAAATTTTAAAAAAGAGAATGGCTTCTCATGAAGCTCATCAAATCTCATTTGATCTATCCTCAAAGTCTAAATATTTTAGATCTATTAGTCATACAAAGGTTGAAATTATCTAGAGTGAAATTTAATTAAAAACTAAGGAATAAGATTCCCAGATTCTTAAGCCATAGGATATGGTTCATTAAATATTAGAGAATATTTTAAAAAGAAACAGTGTTAGACATTTTGAGGATGGAGAAAAACTATCTGATTTGCTTCCATGATAAGCTGAATGACATATATTTGGAGAAGTAAAAATTGGTAGAAAGGTGTCCCATTGTCATTTTGAGGAATCACTTCCATTTTTTTAGACAAATTAACATACTAGGTTAAAGAGAATACTAGGCCAGAACTCAAAAAATAATTTAATCTTAGGTATATAGAATATAAATTATAAGACATTCTCTTTAACTTTTGTGAGGTTGAAAAAGCATATCATAAGGGCAAAAACCTGTCCAAGTGCTGAGGGCATGAAAACACTAAATCAAATAATAAGGCAATCGTGAGTGATCTCCCACTAGCACTGTTAAAGAGAAAGGAAGGTAAATTCGTTTCCTAAGAGAGAAACTGTTGCATATTGAAAAAAAAAATGAATTTAAATAAAGTTATTATGTGTGTGATCATCTACAGGCAATTAATTTAAAAAATCAGAAGAGAGAGAGAATCTCCCACATGTTGAATTCCAGGAAGGTAGCAAACACAGTTCCACCCCATCTGCCCATCTATCTACAGCACAAGACCCAAAACAGCAGACAGTTAGAGTCTACTAGTAGAAGGAGCCGAGCGTGTTTAGTGGAAGGAGTGTTGGTGCAGGAGGAGAGCAGAAGTTATCTGGTGATGCTAGAGAGGGTCTGCAGTTCCCGGAGCCCTTAGGTCAGTTTTTTATTACTTGGTTACTTGTTATAATCAAGTGGGGGGTGATGCAAAGTACTCATGCTGGGGTTTCAGTTCTGGAAATTCTAATTCAATAGGTCTTGGATGTGAACTGAGCATTGGGAATTTTGGAGAATCCTTGGGTTTTCATCTTCTTCCAAATTTGAGAACCACTGCTTCAAGGCAGAGTTTATGCTTTCCAGGTTCCCTGCAGTCAGAGGAGAGACTCCTATAAATGCTTTTGGGAAAGAGTTTCAACAGTCACTTTAAAGCTGGTGCTTCTAAGTGTGTGAAAGTGTTAGCCTGCCAGGCTTCTCTACCCATGGGATTGTCCAGGCAAGAATACTGGAGTGAGTAGCCATTCCCTTCTCCAAGGGATCTCCCAACCTAGGGATCGAACTCAGGTTTCCCACATTGCAGGCAGATTTTCACTGTCTGTGTCACCAGGAAAGCCCATCTGACTCTCCAGATCTACCAAACAAGGGATAGGGAACTTCCCGGGAAGACTACTTTTCTTTCAGTTTCTGAGGATGGCAGGAAAACTCAGCTCAGCAAAGCCCATCTGTTACTGTTAACCCTCAACAAAAGAGATTATTATACCTTTACCAAGCTAGCCAGACTCTGGTCAAGAGGCCTCAGCAAAATGATACAGGATGGCGAAAGAAACAAACTAAAATAAACAAACAGTTCAGTTCAGTCCAGTCACTCAGTAGTGTCTGACTCTTTGTAACCCCAAGGACTACAGCATGCCAGGCCTCCCTGTCCATCACCAACTCCCAGAGTTTACTCAAACTCATGTCCATCAAGTCAGGGATGCCATCCAATCACCTCATCCTCTGTTGTCCCCTTCTCTTCCCACCTTCAATTTTTCCCAGCATCAGGGTCTTTTCAAATGAGTCACTTCTTTGCATCAGGTGGCCAAAGTATTAGAGTTTCAGCTTCAGCATCAGTCCTTCCAATGAATGTTTAGGACTGACTTACTTCAGGATTGACTGGGTGGACCTCTTTGCTGTCCAAGGGACTCTCAAGAGTCTTCTCCAACACCACAGTTCAAAAGTATCAATTCTTCAGCACTCAGCTTTCTTTAGAGTCCAACTCTCACATCCATACATGACTACAGGAAAAAGCATAGCTTTGACTAGATGGACATTTGTTGGCAAAGCAATGTCTCTGCTTTTTAATATGCTGTCTCTTTGGTCATAACTTTGTTTCAATGAGGAAGCGTCTTTAAATTTCATGGCTTCAGTCACCACCTGCAGTGATTTTTTAGCCCCCCCCCAAAAAAATTTGCCACTGTTTCCACTGTTTCCCCATCTATTTGCCATGAAATAGCAAACATTTAAGGGAATTAAAAACTTGAAGGGTGAAAATCAAGTTGAACATCTAAAAGAAGAGGATGCCTTTTTCTAATGTGGTGGTTGTTTAAAAATTATTATTAAATACTTTCAAAAACACAGAATGATTTTGAAAATAGCACAAAGAACTCCCACAGGCCCTTTACTGTATTTCCCAGTTTTAACATTTTGCTATGCTTGCTCTATCATTCTCTCTTCCTGTAGAAGGACATATTTTTTTCTGAACCATTTGAGCCAGTTGATCTAATGGTCATTTAAAAATATTAACTTCAGTTTATTCCATATAAAATTTTCTGAAAGATTAGCTTGTCTTTTGGTCTTTGGAGATTTCTTATATAAAATTAAATAGATATAAAAACTTGCAATATATAAAGGTAAATATCTTTTAGTGTATAGTCTTACTAAATGTTTTCTACTCACTGTTGTAAATAATTTATTTGTGAATCTATTTTAATAGAATAATATACCATAAGCTGTTCTGCTACTTGCTTTTTTATTTGCTTAAAAATAGTCTCGGGTTAGTAACAATTTTACTACTCTCCCAGTTTTTATTTTTTATTTATTTTAATTAATTAATTTATTTTAATTGGAGGCTAATTACAATATTGTGGTGGTTTTTGCCATACATTGACATGAATCAGCCATGGGTGTACATGTGTCCTCCATCCTGAACACCCCTCCCCCCTCCCTCCCCATCCCACCCCTCAGGGTTGCCCCAGTGCACCGGCTTTGAGTGCCCTGTTTCATGCATCGAACCTGGACTGGTGATCAATTTCACATTTGGTGATATACATGTTTCAATGCTATTTTCTCAAATCATCCCACCCTCGCCTTCTCCCACAGAGTCCAAAAGTCTGTTCTTTATATCTGTGTCTCTTTTGATATCTTGCATATAGGGTCATCGTTACCATCTTTCTAAATTCCATAATTAGTTGTGGGTTGAAAAAAGAGAGACAGGCATCATGAGGGGAAACTTATGAAACCTGATAAAAATCTCAAGCAGATCAAGATGGATTTAAAAAAAACATCAATAGGGTAACCTTACAAGGTTCTGCAAAAGGGAACAAAAGAACGTGAAGAGAACTTATAGGATAACAATTAACATACTAGCTGAATAACCCCCTGGACTGTGGAAGAGTTTGCTTTATTGGACTGAAAGTGATCCCTGAGTCACAAATGAAATTAAAGACAAAGCTCATACATGTCAATATTCTCTGGTTAAATTCCAGATATAGAAGGATAAAGAAAATAAAAGCTTACAGGTTTTCAGTCTAAATGTGGACTACCTAATGTGCTCTATCATTCTCTCTTCCTGTAGAAGGACATATTTTTTTCTGAACCATTTGAGCCAGTTGATCTAATGGTCATTTAAAAATATCAACTTCAGTTTACTCCATATAAAATTTTCTGAAAGATTAGCTTGTCTTAGAATGGAGATAGAATCAGAGTTGGTTGAGATCTTTCATAAGTAGCATAGGGAGCTAGGAAGTGATAGAAAAGTTTGAGAGAAGAGTTCACAGAATAACTCATGAGAAAATGGTTCAAAAACTGAGAATCCCAAGAATGAATCCATCTCTCTGGATGATTAGAAAGATACTTTGCCTATGCAAGAATACAGAAAATTATAAATATAAATATGCATATCTTGTATCTCCTGCATTGGCAGGTAAAGAATTCCCCTGAGTTCTTTACCACTGCGCCACCTGGGAAGCCCCCAAGTATAAATATGTTCACCCATGTTCCGAATCTCTGAAAGATAATTGATAAAGGACTTGAGCAAATGGCTAATTGGATTCAAAGAGACATATGAAGACAAAGAAAGATAAAGTGGAAAACACTGAGAAATGTGTACAAGTGCAAAGCTGCATTAATTTATGAAGGTGAAGAAAAAATAGGATGATAACCTATTCTGAAAACAAATGCTTTCATCAAATCCCAGGAGTTGGAAGGAAACATCTGAGGAAATTAATAAAGCATCCCTAAATCCTCAAGTAGTTATCAGCCTGAAATTTAGCCTGAATTTTAGCCTGAAAAAGAAGTTTAACAAATGATGTTGACCTGCCTTTTTTGGTTCTGCTTTAGTCTTTGATTGTTTTAGCTCTTTGGGTATTTGGCAAACATTTAGCCCAGTTCCACTTTGCAGCACACTCATAAAAGTCACCCTCCCATTTGCTCCCTGAATCAAGGTTAGAGCAATGGTATGGACTGAATTTTGTTCCCTCAAAGTTTGAATGCTAAAGTCCTAATATGCAATGTGACTGCATTTGTGGATACAGTTGTTGTTGTTGTTGTTGTTCGGTCATTAAGTCATGTCCAAGTCTTTGCAGATGGAGCACTTTCAGTTAAATGAGGTCGTAAAGGTGAGGCCCTAATCCAATGGGAGTGGTGTCCTTCTAAGAAGGCTAGACCAGAGCTTTTGTTCTCTCTTTGTGCACACACAGAGGACAGACCCTGTGGAGACGTAGCAAGAAGGTGACCATATATAAACCAAGAAGAAATGCATCCCCAGAAACTAAACCTGAGGGCACAGATCTCTTAGAGTTCAGCCTCCAAATCTGTGGGAGACACTTTCCTGCTGAAATCACCTACACTGTGAAGTTTTGTCATGGCAGCAACATACCATCAGAACAGGTTTCTACAAGGTTTTACTACAAAGAGACAAATAGTAAGTGTTCTCTGCCTTTATACTGTGAAGGCAGTCATGGATAATATGCAAGTAAATAACATAGCTGTATTTCAATAAAGCTTTCTTTAGAACAGGCTGAAGTTGTAAGCTTGCAAACTTCTGCTCAAAAAGTCTCTCAGTAACAGCGCCATGTATCAAAAACATCCCAAGAGTTTGCTTCTGGCAGACACCTGAAATCAACTCAATATTACCAAGAGAACTTGAATATTTCATGCAAGTGTACAAGACACTAAAGAACTAAGAACACTTCATTCTGATTCTCCTGTGTTCCCCATGCCTGCTTTTTCACACATTCTTCTCATTGTCCTTCGAAAAATGCCCAAACAATGGCTTCTAATCCTTAAGTACAGTTTTTCTCTTCTTTGAGAAACACCTTTCCTTAATTATATCCAAAACAAGCTACATTTTGCCTGTTTCCCTACTTTTAAAGTAATCCTAGAAGATATTTTATTCTCCTTCCCAGATTAGAATGTCCCTTCAGAGCCTTCTCATGCCTGGAATTCTCAAGAAAAATTTTTTAAAGCTTCAGCTAACTATGCCCTGGTGACTGGGAATTCCACAGATATTTCTGCAGTTATATCAGGCCGAAACACCCTCAAGCACACCTTTTATGTTGACTTAATTTTCTTCCAAAAAATTTCTTGCCATAGACTCCTAGTTCCTAGTGTCGAAAGCCTACTCCTCCTTTGTATCTCTCAAACTCCTGCACCTATAACCTGGGCCAGGACAGATTGGCAGAGGCAGGCAAGTAAGAAAAACTGGGATTGAGAGATATTGAATTTTTGTTCTCTGCAGGTTAATTATGCCTTTCATACATCCTTAATCCATCAGACTTCCTCAACATAAATCAGTCTGCACCATACTAGACCCTCCATAAATATTTACTGAATGAATGAATTGGAAGCACAATTTCATGTTTTAAATGATGTAAGATCTGTAGTCCAGGAAAGATCACTTTCCACTTTCAAATAACTCAAGCACAGTGGCTGCTGAAAATAGGAATTTTTAACACAGAGAGCATTACTGTCAACCATACATTCTTCTAAGAGAAAGGATTGATATAGAAAAAGACTGACTGTCTGATACTTCTCCATAAACGTTTGCAAATCAATGCTCTTATTATCACTAACAATGCTGCAATGAATAACCTTGTATATATTTCTTATCATCCATGGACAGGCAGGAAGCGTTCCCAACTCTTTGCTTCCTCTCTGTAATAGGAATACACTCACACCCTTCCCCATTGTTGCTGTTGTTTTATTGCTCACTTGCTAAGCCCTGTTCAACTGTTTCTGACCCTATGGACTTCAGCATACCAGGCTTCCCTGTCCTTCACTATGTCACGGGGTTTGATCAAATTCACGTGCACTGATTCAATGATTCTATCTAACCATCTCATCTTCTTCCATCCCCTTCTCCTTTTGCCTTCAATCTTTCTCAGCTTTTCCCATAGGTGGAGTATACTCCACTGCCTGGATGATTTCAGACTTAGTCACGTGACTTCTTTGTCCAATAGAATGTGGACAGAAGTAAGTGTGTGCTAATTTCAAGCAGAGACTTGAAATCTGCTGTGTTTCCACTAAGCCCCTTTAGCTTCTGCTCCTGCATTGAGAACATGATCCTGATAGCAGGGGAAAATTTAGCACTGGTTCAGGAATGAGGAGTTTCCAGACACAGCAGAAGCTGACCGGCTGCCCTCATACAAGCAATAATTACATGCTTTGGCTGCGAGCCACTGAGATTTCAGAGTTGCTTATGGCTGCTACACAAGCTGACTAGCAGAGTAAGGCTAAATTTCCAGAACTGGGATTTCTGGGTCAAAGGGTAAATGTAATTTTAATTTTGATGGGTATTGCCAATTTTCACTCGATAGCAATAGTGGCATTTTGCACTGCAACAACTTATCACTATGTCTATTCCTTAACACCTTCTACAACTGTTTATGTTAAATGTCTGGATTTTTCCCAATCTGAGAAGAAATTATATGTTAGGGTTCTGTGCATTTGCGTTTCTCCAGTCAAGACTGAGATTATTCCACTTTGTAGCTTAAGGCCCCTGTCTCACAGAGAACTCTCTACTAATAACTTTGTCCATTTTTTCTGTTGGTTTCTGCTCAATTTCCAGATGCTGGGTGTGTAGTAAGGTTAGTCCCTTAACAGTGTGATGAATCTTTATTTGTCCTTTGTCATTTGACTAAGCTTAGGTGGTTTGTTTTGTTTGTTTGTTTGTTTTTAAACTTAAATGTTATTTTATTTGACTTTAAATACCTAAATCTGTGTTATCTTTTTATGGCTCAAATGGAAATCAGTTGCATCTTTTGAAGATGTTTCCAAAGGGTAGAAGAAATAAATGTGGAAAAGTATGTTTGAAAGAGCTCTTTGCTGGGTTTAATTGGTTAGGGTCAGCCCTTTAACATGTGAATTATGTATTTCACAATATGGAGATACCTGGGTTTGATAAGTCCTACTTTTATTATAACCAAGATTCTTTGTATTAAGATATTAAAACCCAGGTTTTATAAAAGCACATTTTTTTGCAGAATTAAATGCCAAGAAAACACTGGGCTAGCCAACTCTGAGAAGAATTAAATGGAATACAAGTCGTTTTACATGGATGAATAAAAACAAAAATAATTTTTAAAAAGTCACAATAATGCTCCAAAAAGCAGTGTAGCTATAGTAAAGTACATATACTTTATTTTTTGCTATTGGTTAATCACAAAAGACTGAAAAGTTTATTAGACAATTTACTTGCATGTCTTTTCTGCTCAGCACTCACATCTATAGACAATAATCCAGTATCTATTTTCCAGAATAGTGATTTTTTGAAATATTTTAGTTAGTTTGCATTTTAAAAATTGTAGTGTGTTCTCTCTTAAACATTTTTAGGTTGGAATCTGAAATTATTCACCACCAGTTTAAACAGTTAGACTCTATTTTTAGTTTTTAATAAAAATAAATGTTTTCAAAAATCTTATTTGTGCACTTAAAAAGACAAGTCTAAGTTATGTTGGTCATAATTTTTGGATACTGCAAATGAATGTATTACTTTGTTGACTTACTTAATTTCTTGAGAATATGAAATAAGAAAAAGCCCACAAACAAAAAAATCTTACGAGACTTATCCAAAGGCTCTTAATTATACTGTTGGTCTTTAACCTTGACACACCTTGATTAACTTAGTATATTCACAAAGGTTTGCAGAAATTGAAATATTGTTTATTTCAATGTCTTTGCCAATAAATGTTTTGGGTAAAATGTTTTAATCTTATCACACTCTTTATTATATATGTTTGTCAAAACCTGGACTTACAGATTTACCTTATTCAATTTGGAAAATGTCAACCATATAACCTAAATGGTAAAACCAGTCAATACTTTCCAACTAATCAGCCACATCAGAATTCTTTCTGTCAGAGAAAGTCAGATTTCATTTTTCAATTCAAATAAACATATTAACATGCATTCCTATGACAACCAGCTCATTTCTGAATTCTAAGACGGAGCCATCCCATGAATATCTCAGATGGATGAAATAGTGTGCTGCCATCTCCAATATTTCTTATGGAAGTTCCCTTGATTTCCTTTCATAGCACTCTCTCAGGAGTAAGTAATTTTTTCACAATAGTTGGTGAGTGAAAGTGGGAAGGTCTCCAAATGAAAACTGTCATTGTTTCTCTACCGTCCTACTCTAAAATATATATAAATTACAACAAACTCTGTGCTTCTAAGGCCATTTTAGAAACAAAAAATTTAACTAAGACAGAGACAAATAATGCTAACCCTTCTGGAAAATAATTCTTACATCAAACGGTCATTTTGTTTTACACCTTAGCAAATCCTCTTTGGATGACACAATCTCAGACTTTTAGGAAAATTTTAGGAAAGAACAGGTATGGAATGTGTTTCTGGAATATTATTTACTCAAAACACTCCTGTCTATTTAGTTGACCTTTGAGCAGCATGGTTTTAAACTTCCCGGGTCCATATATATGTGAATTTCTTTCACTAAACATGTACTACAGTAGCTAACCCAAAAAGTGGAATCTTGGATATGAAGAAACCAGGAATACAAGGGACAATGATGAAATTATACATGGATTTTCTACATGTGGAGGATCAACAACCCTAACATTCATGTTATCCTTGGATCAGCTGTGTGCTTAAGGAATGTTTCTGTGTACAACAAATAATTGTCTGCGCACAGTTTTAAGTTGATTATCTCAAAAGGTAATATTTCCTGCTCCTAGAGAAAACTTAACAGAACTTTGTTAACACATAACATTTTCAGACAAATCATATTATCTGACAAGGGGGAAATTTTCCATCTTGAATAGACAGAGACTAGAAAAACCCGCACCTGTAAAATATTTAGAATTCCTGTGCACTGGGTTGAATTACGACCTTCCAAAATCCATGTCCACCCAGAACTTAAAGATTATGACCTAATTTGGAACTATGGCCTTTCAAGATGATATCAAGTTAAGATGAGGTTACACTGAATTAGAGTAGGCTCTGAATCCAATATGACTGTTTTCATTATGAGGAGTGGGAAATTTGGGCACAGAGATACAGACACACAGGTGGAAGATGGAGAGATGGAACCAAACAAAGCTAGAAGAGGAAAAGAGGGATTCTTCCCTAGGGGCATGGGAGAGAGAATGGCCCTACCAACACTTTCATTTCATATTTTTGAAATATGAAAGAATATTCTTGAGAATAAATCTCTCTCTCTCTTTTTTTTTTACTACCTAGGTCATATAACTTTATTATGTCAGTCTCAAATTAGATCTGATAGACAGAGTGCCTGAAGAACTATGGACAGAGTTTCATACATTGTACAGGAGGCAGTGAACAAAACTATCCTTCAAAGAAACAAATGCAAAAAGGCAAAATTCTTGTCTGAGGAGGCCTTACAAGTAGCTGAGAAAAGAAGAGAAGCAAAAGGCAAAGGAGAAAAGGAAAGATATACCCACTTGAATGCGGAGTTCCAAAGAATAGCAAGGAGAGATAATAAAGGCTTCCTCAGTGATCAGTACAAGAAATAGAGGAAAACAATAGAATGGAAAAGACTAGAGATCTCTTCAAGAAACTTAGAGATACCAAGGAAATATTTCATGCAAAGATGAACTCGATAAAGGACAGAAATGGTATGGACCTAAAAAGAGGTGGCAAGAATACACAGAAATATACATAAAAGATCTTCATGAGCCAGATAATCACGATGGTATGATCACTGGACAAGAGCCAGACATCCTGGAATGTGAAGTCAAGTGGGCCTAGGAAGCATCACTACAACCAAAGCTAGTGGAGGTGATGGAATTCCAGTTGAGCTATTTCAAATCCTGAAAGATGATGCTGTGAAAGTGCCGCACTCAACCTGCCAGCAAGTTTGGAAAACTTAGAAGTGGCCACAGGACTGGAAAAGGTGAGCTTTCATTTCAATCCCAAAGAAAGGCAATGCCAAAGAATGTTCAGGCTATTACACAAATGTGCTCATTTCAAATGCTAGCAAGTAATGCTCGAAATCCTCCAAGACAGACTTCAACATACATGAACCGTGAACTTTCAGATGTTCAAGCCGGATTTAGAAAAGGCAGAGGAACCTGAGATCAAATTGCCAACATCTGTTGGATCATCAAAAAACCAAGAGAATTCCAGTAAAACATCTATTTCTGTTTCACTTACTATGCCAAAGCCTTTGACTGTGTGGATCACAAAAAACTGTGGAAAATTCTGAAAGAGATGGGAATACCAGACCACCTTTCCTGCCTCCTGTGAAACCTGTATTGCAGCTCAAGAAGCAATTGTTAGAACCAGACAAGGAACAATGGACTGGTTCCAAATCAGGAAGTAAGTAAGTCAAGGTTGTTTATTGTTACTCTACTTATTTAACTTATATGCAGAGTACATCATGCAAAATGCAAGGCTGGATGAAGCACAAGCTGGAATCAAGGTTGCTGGGAGAACTATCAATAACCTCAGATATGTAGATGACACCATCCTATGGCAGAAAGCAAACAGGAACTAAAGAACCTCTTGATGAAGGTGAAAGAAGAGAGTGAAAAAAACTGGCTTAAAGCTCAACATTCAGAAAACGAAGATCATGGCATCTGGTGCCATCTCTTCATGGCAAACAGATGGGGAAACAATAGAAATAGTGATAGACTTTATTTTCTTGGGCTCCAAAATCACTGTACATGGTGACTGCAGCCACAAAATTAAAAGACGCTTGTTCCTTGGAAGAAAAGCTATGAAAAACCTAGACAGCTTATAAAAAGCAGAAACTTTACATTGCTGACAAATGTTCATAGAGTCAAAGCTATGGTTTTTCCAGTAGTCATAAATAGATGTGAGAGTGGGACCATAAAGAAAGCTAAACAAAGAATTGATGCTTTTGAGCTGTGGTGTTGGAGAAGACTCTTCAGAGTCCCTTGGACTGAAAAGAAATCAAACCAGTCCATCCTAAAGGAAATCATTGGAAGCACTGATGCTGAAGCTTCAATACTTTGACCACCCGATGCTAAGAGCTGACACACTGGGGAAAACCCTGATCCTAGGAAAGATTGAAGGCAAATGGAGAAGAGGGTGGCAGAGGAAGAGATGGTTGGATAGCATCACTGACTCAACAGATGTGAATTTGAGCAAACTCTGAGGGACAGTGGAGGTTAGAGGAGACTGGCGTGCCGCAGTCCATGGGTCACAAAGAGTAAGACACAACTTAGCAACTGAACAACAACAAGAGACCTTGAGGATTTAGAAAGAGTATTAAATGCTTTAAGGGCAATAATAATTGGCATGAAACCAAAGATAAGTTCTCAAATTTGTAGGAATAGTTGGAAAGCAGAGACCCCCCCCCCCACTTTCATGACTGACCTTAAATTTCCTCCTGCCCAGGGAGAATTACCAGTGAGGGATATGGGGATGGAATTAAATTATATGTTTTAGAAAATAAGAAGATATTTCTTACACATTAGTGTTGAAGAAAAGATCTGCACTGTTTACCCTAAGGGGAAGGAGTTCTTATTGTAGACTGAAGATATTCCTTGAAGATGAAACAGCTGACACAGACTGACTCCCAGGTCTTAAGCCAAATGAGTTTTTGAGATTAGCATGGAATATTGGATGGCAAGAATAAGACAAATGTTCTCCAAATCTGATGATTTGGAGAAAATGATGGACTCGAATGAAATTGAGTTTAAAATTTACTAAGAGATGCTTTAAAAATCTTGAGGAAATTCAAGATAATTGGTAGAAATTTAAGAAAATGTGCAAAGGCCAATGCAGTCATAGTGAATTTTTCAAAATTAATATTTTGGGGGGTGCTTCATACAACTTTAAGAAACTGTGGGAATAAAAAATAATTTAAAACCCCTTTCTCACCACTGATTTTCTAAAATAAACTAAATCTCTCCTTGTAGAGAAAAAAAATACAGTGCAGCTAATCTAATTCTATCTGACTCAGTCTGATTATGAGACCTAAGATATGGTCAATAATATTGAGTTAGGCTCTAGGGAAGGTTTGTGCCTTCCAGAAAATGAAACAATTAATTTGCAGATACGGAAGATGCTTGCTTACATTGGTCTAGATGTTTGCCAGTATCTTTTCTGTTACTTTCTGAATTCTATGCCTTCTTTCATTGTGAAATTTTCCAAGGCCCTGATGACTTTGAGTTTCTACTGAAAAGATTTATGTTTTCCTATCACCTGTGGGTGGTTTCAATTCTGGGCTTCATTGTATTAATTTTTCTTTTTGAGGTCTTCGTGGGCCACACAGCCTGAAAATATACTGCAAAATCATGTAAGGGATCACTGGTGTTTATAAATTCTCAGATGAAATGTTTTTCCTCTCTTCATCTAGTTCAAGGGTTCAGAAAACAAGTCTCTTCCTTCTCCCCTTTTTTGGTGAAAGTATCATTTCTTTTTCACTCTTATACTGCAGGTGTAACCTTTAGGGTAACACTTTATACAGAGACATTTTGTCAGATTCCCTATTTTCTGTGAATTATGGGGTTTCTTTTTTCCCCCTTTACTGTAAGTCTTCAAAGTAGTTAGTGAAATCCTTTAAGTTTAGACAGAACTGCCCATTGAGAGAAGGCCTATGAATGCTCTTAATTTCAAGTTCCTGATTTAGTTCCATTTCTTGGCTCTTTTCCCTACATTTGTGCCTGCTTAACATGGTGTTTAAAAAGGAAAAAAAAATAATAATGCAACTTTGGAAATCAACTATAGTTCAATAAAAATATTTAATTTATAATTTTAGTTGGTTTTATAAGAACTACTTTACTCAGTTTTCCTTCTGAAAGTATAATTTCTTCTACTTTTTTATAGTTTCAGTTGTAATAAAGGATTTCTGAGAGTGTTATGGAATGATAATTTTCAGATTATTAACAGAAGTATATCATCCCCCCAAAGGACTTCAACTGTATTACTTTTTTTCTTGCTAAAGATATTAAAATAAATCCAGTGCAAAACATAGCAAGCCTTCTAAGAATATTCACCCATTTCCCCCCACCCCTGATTTCCCATACCCCTAACAAAGCCTCAAAACTTAAATCAAGTAGGGGTTTTTTTTTGACCAAATTTCTTTCCCTCAATATAAGCAGCCCATTGTAACCTTTCTAAATTTTCTTAGTGTTCTCTTATCACTACCTGAGAATAAGCTTTCCCAGCACTGTATGCAAGGCCATAAGCATGTAATCTAGATCAGCCAACAAAATGTAGAATGATAATTACTTAAAAGTGGTTCAGTTGTGAGCTATTCAAAAAGGCAGAAATTTGTCAAAACAAGTCATGAGTGGCAGGAGTTTCTGTGGTAATCACAGTCCCTCAGCCCTGGAGGAGGCAGGTAGTGATTTGGATCAATGTTATTGCCTCTTCTGCTCCTAGACCTGATTCTTGGCTCTTCTTGCTGCCCTATGAATTAACATCCTTCGGTATTTTCTTATCTTGCTTAAATCATGTAGAATGGGTTTCTGTTCAAATCTAAACTCATGACTAACTCTAGTACTGTTTTGCATGTATGGCTACATATTGGTATCAACTGGGGTGGGGGTGGGGGGCAGTGCTTTTAAAAATACCAGTGCCTGGGATTCATTAGGATTAGTGAAATCAGAATTTCTGTGGAAGGGCAAAGATATTCCCAGGTGAATCCAAGATATACACAAAGAATTGAGAAAGTTCCAGGGGATTTTTATAAAGAAGCCTAGAGTTATGGAAGCAAAAAAGAAACCCTGATGAGTCTTCTGTAGGTAGTTTACCAAAAAATCCTTTCAATTACATCCCACCTGAAAACCAATATTACTCTGTTTATAATAGATCTTTCCCTAAATATTAAAATGAAATACATGTGTTATCACCCTTATTTTCAGGTTCTGAATATTCATTCTAATTCGTCTTCAGAGGTCATTTGTTCAACAAGTTTAACCACAAGTGATGTGAAAGAAAATGAAAGAAAGTGAAATTGACCTTGAGACAGTTGTGAACAATAATGAACTTTGCTACAGTTCATGCCAATTTCACAGGGAAGAAGGCTTAAGCCATCAATCAGGAGGAGACTTTCTACATTTATTTTGCATTTTTTTCTACTTTTTATTTTATATTAGAGTACAGCTCACCAGCGATGTTAAGATAGTTTCAAGTGAACAGCAAAGCAACTCAGCCATACATATGCATGTATCCATTTTCCCCCAAACTCCCTCCCATCCAGCCTGCCACATGACATTGAGCAGAGATCCCTGAGCAAGGTCCCTGTAGGACCTTGTTTGTTATCCAAATGTAACAGTGGGTACAGGTCTATTTCAAAATCCCTAACTATCCCTTCCCCTCATTCTTCCCCTCTGGCAACCATAATTTGCATTTAATTCTTAAAAAGGAAATTTGGTCAGCTTGCTTGCTTTTTATTTGTTTTAAAGTCACTTCACAAATGAACTGATGACTTAGAAAACAGAGAAAGATCCTAATATAATCAGGCATACTAGCAATAGTCAGAAGTTATAACTGACATAATGATGAAGAGAAAAACAGATGGAAAAATCATTCAAAGAGGTCAAATAATTGAGAACATAACTTAAACTTATTTAATTGTAGTGTTCTACATGTTTCAGTATTCTAGATGGAAGATTGTATGACATAAAAAATAGCTTTAATCATCAAAAAACATATTATGCTTAGCATCTTTACTAAGTAAAGAGAATATGCAGCTCATTTGAAAAGAATCTCAAATAGCTAAATTTTCATGTTATCCTCAAAAGTCTCAAATTTTCTTCAAAATTCACTTTGCAACCATTGTAGTACCTACTAACACTAAATGAGTAAAGCCTTATTGCATTTTCTAGAAATACCACTGTTAGTTGTAAAGTATATCACATAGATTTTCCAATATGTATATGATCAATTCAATTTTCTACATGATTTTAAAGCACATTGCATACAAGTTCACTGTTTTAAAAAACTTTTACCAAAACTCATATCTATGCAATATCTATAAGGTACATAAATAATTTGAACTTGTTATTCTTTTGTAAATATAATAAAATTACTTTTTTCATTATTGATTTGCTTTTACATATGTAAAAATGCTTCCAGTTTAAGCTAATTTTGGAAAAGAAGTTCTATTTGGAAAAAATTTTTGAAGTGTAAAATATCTAAAATGCTTTTTATATTTCAATGCAATCTTTCAAACAGCTTATTATAGCTTTGATTTGAAGAGTAAAATATCTTCTAATAAGAAATTTTAGCTAAATGGCATATGGCCTCCAATTGACCAAAGATTAGTGAAAATGCAAAATGGGTTTCAAAAATTTTAAGGCCTGTGTTAACCTTTGCTGAGATTAAAACAAGATCAGGAGATAAAATGGATTCTTCTGAGAAGAAGGTTGATAACAAAAGAAGTTGGAAAAAATCTACTGTGTGAATGATGGAAGGTTTGGGTAATATAATTTTGTGAGTTAATGACAAATAAGGTCCTTTTGGACAGTTATTTTTAAATGTGTATCTGTTTAAAAAAAATCAAATATTACCAAATAGTTTAAAGCTTAAACCCTTTCCCCATATCTTAATACAGGTTTACTTTAATTTATAGATGAATCACTGATCAATATTTACATTTTTATTTTGACTGCCTTGGTTGGATGGCATCACCACCTCAGTGGATGGTTTTGGGTGGACTTGGGCAGTTGGTGATGGACAGGGAGGCCAGGCGCACTGTGGTTCATGGGGTCGCAGAGAGTCGGACACGACGGAGCGACTGAACTGACCCGAACTGAAACACAGTTACTTGTGATATCAAGCAGTTCAAGTATATCGTTATTTCCCTGTGTAATTTCCTTCTAGGATTTAATAATTTAATCATGTTCCCATAAATAAATTTCTAAAAACTTATTTTTCAAACTAGCCCTACAATAATCACCAGTATTTTTAGCATTCTTTAAGTTTTTTCAAATGTTCAAAGGCTTGGTATCATTGTTGCTTTATTTCTTACACCCCCTCCCCTTTTTTTTTCACTTAATATAGCTGATTTTTGATAATGGTTTCTTGAGACAGCTCCTGTTTCACCAGAGTTCATATCTTCCTTTCCCTCAGATTTCTTCCTTATTTTGGTGCCAAATAACTTTCATTCATATTCTAAACGAAGACATATAGGAGATATACTTCCTATGTTTTTGTACATCTGAAACTAACTTTTTATTTGGCTATCACATTTTGTTAGGATATGACTCAGTTCAGTTCAGTAGCGTAGTCGTGTCTGACTCTTTGCGACTCCCATGGACAGCAGCACAACAGGCCTCCTTGTCCATCACCAACTCCTGGAGTTTACTCAAATTCATGTCCATTGAGTTGGTGATGCAATCCAACAGTCTCATGCTCTGTCATCCCCTTCTCCTCCCGCCTTCAATCCTTCCCAGCATCAGGGTCTTTTCAAATGACTCAGTTCTTTGCATAAGGTGGCCAAAGTACTGGATTTTTAGCTTCAGCATCAGTCCTTCCAATGAATATTCAGGACTGATCTTCTTTAGGGTGGATGGGTTGGATCTCCTTGCAGTCCAAGGGACTCTCAAGAGTCTTCTTCAACACCACAGCTCAAAAGTATCAATTCTTCAGCGCTCAGCTTTCTTTTGAGTCCAACTCTCACATCCATACATGACTATAGGAAAAACCATAGCCTTGAATAGATGGACCTTGGTTGGCAAAGTAATGTCTCTGATTTTTAATATGCTATCTAGGTTGGTCATAACTTTCCTTCCAAGGAGTAAGTGTCTTTTAATTTCATGGCTGCAATCACCATCTGCAGTGATTTTGGAGTCCAAAAAAAATAAAATCTGCCATTGTTTCCACTGTTTCCCCATCTATTTGGCATGAAGTGATGGGACTGGATGCCATGACTTAGTTTTCTGAATGTTGAGCTTTAAGCCAACTTTTTCACTCTCCTCTTTCACTTTCATCAAGAGGCTCTTCAATTCTTCTTCACTTCCTGCCACAAGGGTGGTGTCATCTGCATCTCTGAGGTTATTGATATTTCTCACAGCAATCTTGATTCCAGCTTGGGCTTCATCCAGCCCAGGACTATACATGATGTACTCTGCTTATAGGTTAAATAAGCAGAGTGACAATATACAGTCTTGCCTCCTTTTCCTATTTGGAACCAGTCTGTTGGTCCATGTCCAGTTCCAACTGTTGCTTCCTGATCTGCATACAGGTTTCTCATGAGGCAGGTCAGGTGGTCCGATATTCCCATCTCTTTCAGAATTTTCCACAGTTTATTGTGATCCACACAGTCAAAGGCTTTGGCATAGTCAATAAAGCAGAACTAGATGTTTTTCTGGAACTCTCTTGCTTTTTTGATGATCCAGTGGAAGTTGGAAATTTGATCTCTGGTTCCTCTGCCTTTTCTAAAACCAGATTGAACATCTGGAAGTTCGCCATTCACATATTGCTGAAGCCTGGCTTGGAGAATTTTGAGCATTACTTTACTAGCGTGTGAGATGAGTGCAATTGTGTGGTAGTTTGAACACTCTTTGGCATTGTCTTTCTTTGGGATTGGAATGAAAACTGACCTTTTCCAGTCCTGTGGCCACTGCTGAGCTATCCAAATTTACTGACATATTGAGTGCAGCACTTTCACAGCATCATCTTCCAGGATTTGAAATAGCTCAATGAGAATTCCATCACTTCCACTAGCTTTGTTCATAGTGATGCTTCCTAAGGCCCACTTTACTTCACACTCTAGAATGTCTACCTCTAGGCTATCGAGCACACCATGGTGATTATCTGGGTCATAACGATCTTTTTTGTACAGTTCTTCTGTGTATTCTTGCCACCTCTTCTTAATACCTTCTGCTTCTGTTAGGTCTGTACCATTTCTGTCCTTTATTGAGCCCATCTCTGCATGAAATATTCCCTTGGTATCTCTCATTTTCTTGAAGTGATTGATCTCTAGTCTTTTCCATTCTATTGTTTTCCTCTATTACTTTTCATTGATCACTGAGGAAGGCTTTCTTATCTCTCTGTAATCTTCTTTGAAACTCTGCATTCAGATGGGTATATCATTCCTTTTCTCCTTTGCTCTTGGCTTTTCTTCTTTCCTCAGCTATTTGTATGGCCTCCTCAAACAGCCATTTTGCTTTTTTGCATTTTTTGGGGGGGGGGGGATGGCCTTGGTCCCTGTCTCCTGTACAATGTCATGAACCTCTGTCCACAGTTCATCAGGCACTCAGTCTATCAGATCTAGTCCCATAAATCTATTTCTCACTTCCACTGTATAATTTTAATATTACAGTAATATCACAGTAATCCAAGTCTATACCCCAACCAGTCATGCCAAAGAAGGTGAAGTTTAACAGTTCTATGAAGACCTATAAGATCTTTTAGAACTAACACTCAAAAAAGATGTCCTTTTCATATTGGGGACTGGAATGCAAAAGTAGGAAGTCAAGAAACACCTGGAGTAACAGGCAAATTTGGCCTTGGAGTACAGAATGAAGCAGGGCAAAGGCTAATAGAGTTTTGCCAGGAGAACACACTGGTCATAGCAAACACCCTCTTCCAACAGCACAAGAGGAGACTCTACACATGGACATCTCCAGGTGGTCAACACCGAAATCAGATTGATTATATTCTCTGCAGCCAAAGATGGAGAAGCTCTATACAGTCAGCAAAAACAAGACAGGGAACTGACTGTAGCTCAGATCACGAACTCCTTATTGCCTAATTCAGACTTAAATTGAAGAAAGTAAGGAAAACGACTAGACCATTCTGGATTTGACTAGTAATCTATATCAAAATTATTTTCAGTAAAAATATCAGAGGCATTTTTCAGTTACCCTCCAGCACTTGAATATTTTGATTATCATTTATTCATTTGCAGCTTATTTTGCTTTTTTGTGAGATTTTTAATAGGTATGTCTTCATGCTTCATATTCTGATACTTCTTTTGTTTAGGTTTGATTTTTTTTTTTTGTTCATTGTTTGATTTTTTCTAATCCATTCACTAAAGGAGATGCACACAGAAGAAAATTCATGAAACATCAGAAATTTGGAGACAAAGAGAAGTAGGTGTTAATAAAAAAAAAAAAAAAGAAAGAAAGAAAAAAAGTACTTTGAGCATGAAAATACTCATTGTTTAGAAGAGATAGATCCCAAAATACCACAGAGTAGCGCTAATATTCTGGAGGATTGGGTTGAAGAAATTTGTTCAAAGATCAGAAAGATAAAATCATTAAAGCTAAGTTGTATGGTAACTTGTGACTGGCTGATGTTCACAGAGTTAAACACTTGTTTAGTGTAAAGAATCTCTAATCTTAATGTCAGTTGTTAGTATAAACTATTCTCTGCCATCCTTTTAAATTTGGTGACACTAAAAATCACTCACTCATTCAATGTTTTGTTTTTGCTTGACAATTGTAAAATATTTAACAGAAACTAAATAAACTTGCCTGGGTTGATTTGAACTTACAATTCATAAGTAAAGTAAATAACTGAAGTGTAACTTCTTTAAAGGACTTGTCATCACACCTGTATTCTTTAAAACATAAATGTATTGTCTGGTCTCTAGTAGGTGGATATATACCCTAGTATTTGTATTTACCTAAATCATAAATTTGTGTTCAATTCAAACATCTGGTATTTTGTGGTACGTAGAACATCATTTTTGTTGTTGTTGTTGTTTAGAATTTAAGAAGAATAACATATCAATTACTGGGGCAATACCTTCATAGACGATAGGTAAATGGGATTTTACTCATATAATTCTATAAAAGGCAAGTAAATAAACATCCTAAAATAAACATCCTTTTGAATGTTCTTCAACTTTAATTTTTAAAATATTTCAAGTGTAGGATGTCATTTCTGAGAACATTGTACACATATGAATAAAATATATTCAGTACATAATGTTTTTTTGCAGCGCACAAACTACAGCTGAAAGAAGTTCACTGCAAACTATCAAAGAACATTTCTAAATTTCAAAGACTGAATCCTCTCAAATTAGATAGAAATTTAAAGTAAATTAACAGATTCATATTCACATGTGATAAATTTATACCCCACATCAAGTGAATAAAATCCACTGGGGCAGAAGATTGACGCACTGAGAAACTCCCCAATAAGGCATTTTGGTAATAATATGGGAGAGTACAAGAGTTCTCACAGAGTGTTCCTCTAAAAATAAGAGAAAAAAAGCTCTTTTTATTGTACACCCTTCAATGTAGCCATCAATATTTCAACAAGTATGAATTCCATTCCCACTATTTTATAGTCAATTTGAGAGATAGGAAGTCTCCCATAAGTCATAGAGGAAGACAGTAACAGTCCTAAGGCTAGAATTCTGTTTCCACTCTGTTGATTAAATACTATATTTCTACAATTCCCTAACAGGAAACTATCAGTTTTAACACGACTGAATAATTATCAATAAAGGAATAAATACATTACAGAGGTTCAATAGGCAGAAAATATAACAACATACACTGAGGAGCCTAAAAGGTATAAATTTCAGTAGTGGAAAGTATACAAGAGAAAACAGAGGGTGTCATTTCACTGGTTTAGAGAACGCTTCCTAGTTTCATGATAATCTTCAAATTAGCCCAAGAATTCCCCGAGGTGTTTTAACTTCCTTATTAAAAACTGAAGACCCTTGTTTCCTTCATTCTAGACTACAAAAGCAAAATAAAATCAACAACATGGGGAAGAAATTACCATACAAAAGACTAAATATTACAAATACTTCATTGAAAATGAACTGATTTTTCCCCACCAAACGGTTCAGTGTGCTTTTTATCTTAGTGATGGAGCTTTTCCAGACCAATATTCCCTAATTTGTATTTAAGCAATATGATTTTCATTTTCCTTTTAATTACCTTCCTAAGGTTCACAGCTGCAACTATGAAAACCTTTATATATAATTTTTTTTAACAAAACTCCATAGTAAAATTAAAATCTAAGAGTCAATCTATTTTTAAAGCATAGACAAAGTTTTTAGTTTTATAGCTACTTCATTTTAATAATTTGATCATTGCAAACTCCATCATTGAACAAAATAAAGACTTCATTGCTTTAACAGGGCATGACTGTTACTCTTATTAGCTCTTTGCAACATTTAAGTTATTCCACCCATATTTCATGTTTATTATTTAACTAAAACTTCAAACTACACCAGTAATGGTTCATTTGGTCATTCAATGAAACTATATCTAGTGTTACAATTATGAAACATTATCAGAGCCATTATCTGCTCTTTACTTTCCTTCTCTAGCCCATATCATATATTTTTTAAATGTTTTCACACTGCATGATCAACAATATCCAATTTCAATCTCTTTTCAACCATTAGGTTTGGGCTATTTCCATAAAAGAGAAAAGTCATATCTTTATGTTTATAGGCATCTAAGAATTTTTTTTTTTAAACCGGTAAGGAATTATTACACTCTGACACCTATGTGATGTATTTATATCCTCCCTCCAATTCCACCCCCACCACCAAAAACACTATACTCAGACTTTAATTAAAACCTAGGATAGGCAAAGTACTTTTTGAAAAATATGCTCATCTGAAATTGTTCTGAAAGTCTCTCATAATATTATGACTTCATATTAATAGATAGTATTGGAAAACAAAACCTTGAACAAGTCTTCCTAAAATTTGATTGGTAGTATCTGGTACAGGGAAAGAAACCAGAAAAAAAAAATTGTTTCTTTTGGAATGAAGGGACTGTATGTCTTGAATACTGGATTGAGTGTTTTGCATTAAAAATATACAAATAAAGAGCCTTTATTGTACTGTCATGTATTGTGAATCTCCAAGATGGAGCTTTAATGACATTTTCCAAACACAGAACTTTCCATGTTGCTCTTTTTATTTCCATCCATATGTCACTGTTGTTTAGTTGCTGAGTCATGTCAAACTCTTTAGTCACCCCATGGACTACAGCCTGCCAGGCTCCTCTGTTCATGAGATTTCCTAGGCAATAACACTGGATTAGGTTGCCATTTTCTCTCTTATACTATTAAGGGACTAATGTTAAAAACAAATAACGAACAAACAAACAAAAAACTATGGTTTGGAAAACTTAAGTTGAAAAACTTAGAACAGCAATTTTGATGTTGATTTCGTGAACTCCATCCATGGATGGGCTTTCAGAGATCCAGAATCCTCCATATTTCTCATTACTGTGTAATTTTTGTTCTTTTATTTCTCCTGGATACTCAATATTGAATTCTTTCTACTGGTATCTTGAAATTTAAGCTTATTGCAATTAAAATAATGTGATACAGTGGCAACTCCACATTTGCAATTCCTAAAATCCCTAACATTGTGTGCATAATTTTGTTTGGGGAGTGTGTTTTTTCTGATAGAAGGGGAATGACACTTAACAGATAATCAGTCTCAGAGGCTTAGAGAAAGCTCAGAAATAGTAGGCAAAAACCACTACAATAATATAAAGTAATTAGCCTCCAACTAATAAAAATAAATGAAAAAAAAAAAAGAAAGATCAGAAATAGTGGGTGGGAAGAAGAAAGAGCGTCAAGAATGAACATAGTATAGTGCTGATAAATATTGCACAAGTGGTCAGGTCAGATGATGTCCTTTCAGCTGAGCTGTGAGAGAGAGATGAGCTGTCACGTGTCAGAGCTGGAGACCAAAGCAACAGCAAAATTGGAGTCCAGCCTTTGATCGTTGAATGCATGGGTATAAGCAAGTGTCTGAAACCAGAGACGGTACAGACACACCCTATTCTACTTCCCCTTGGAGCTGACATACTGGTTAAGAGGCAAGTGGCTTAATACAGATATGGGGGGGTCATCTCCCTGTTGAGGTAGCCCCAACAAAAGACTCAGGCCACTTCATGGAATCTGGAATTGAGGAGGTGAGCGGGCAAGGGCTGTGATCCGGGAGAGTTACAGTCATCACTTGGTTCTGATGTGTGGTTGTTTCCAGGACTCACTCCCATGCACACCAATGCATGGAGGGACAGCGGTACTGGGTACTGAGTCAGAGTGGGGAACACAATCTCAAGGTTCCCACTCCTGCCCTCAGCAAGAGATGGAGCGAAGGCATTTGAAGAATGCCAAGGCCTCAGCTCTAGAGACCTAGTGATGCAATCCCAAGGCTAGAATGCAAATCTGTCAAAGAGCATGACTAACCCAGGGTCTGTCATGACTGCAACTCCCTCCAGCATCTGCAGTGCTGACTGTCCCAAGGCTGGAGTGCAGACAGCGACTTCACCCCGCCAACACACCACCACCCCTCAAGGCCCGCCAGATCAAAGCTTTGTAACTGCCAGTAGTGAAGCCTGGAAAATCAAACATAGGCTCTTAACCCAGAGCTGGGCTTCCCTGGTGATTATACATTAGGTTATTCTTAGTCATGCCCAGATCTACCACGTATTTATATTTATATAAAGGCCCCATGGCTTATGGCTTCCTAAGTGGCACTGTGGGTAAAGAATCCACTTGCATTGCAAGAGATGCAGGTTCGATTCCTGGGTCGGGAAGAAGGAGGGCATGGCAACCCACTCAAGTATTTTGCCTGGAGAATCCCATGGACAGAGAGCCTGATGGGCTACAGTCCATGGGGTGGAAAATCAGACACAAGTGAAGTGACAGCATACAAGAACCCATGGCTTATCTTGTGTCTCCTGCATCAGCAAGTGAATTCTTTACCACTGCATCACCCGGGAAGCCTAAATATATATATACACACACACATATTATATATATATATACATATACTACTGATACATAATTTGTAAAATCATATACATATACATATATACATAGAGAGAGAGTATAGATTACTAGCATATGTATCAATGTTATGTTTCATTCAGGAAAAAATCTGCACCAAAAGTATGCTATTAATCCAAAAGGATTTTTTTGAATATAAAATAATGGATTTGGAATTCTTACAATCTATAGCTGTTATTATGCCTATATACCATTTGAAATCTAGAGAAATGTAATTGTTATAAATTCAAAAGATTGAACTGTTTTTACATGTTTTTCTGTCATAAAGCAATTGATTTGGTTTAGTGATACAGTACATCAATGTGAGAGGAACAACAAGGAGGTGTTAATCAAATGAAGCCCTCATAAAAAAGGGGTTCAGTGAATGATTTCACGATGCCTGAAGAGTGAGGATTTTTAAATCACACCCAAAACACTTGACAACATTTTTTCAGTGGCTAATAATGTAAATTTAGGGGCAATTTCCAAAATGGTGGTATGAGGAAGGAACTTCATGGATCTTATCCCCAGTAAACAAGCATAACTGGTGAAATTTATTTGAAAATATCAACTAACGTCTGTGGAATTTGTCCAATGGACATAGAGCAAACAGAAAAACATTTATTCAAGAAAACCTACTAAATCTCTCTACGAGCAGTGACAGTCTATGGGCACCAGAGACATGGCAGTCTTTCCAAAGCCACCCATCTCAGCATGACGGAAGCTCTAGTCTGAGTAGCTGTGGGCAAGAAACAGGGGTCCCTCTTCTCAAATTTCCCCAGCAAGGGCGCTTGTATCATGCTGGGAGGATCAGGTGTCTAACGTGTTTAATTCTCTTCCCTCGGTTCATTGTTATAGAGGCTAAATATCAAGTGAGTTCATGGGGTCACCAGAGAGTCTGACACAACTAAGCAACTGAGCATGCATGTATATATACATACATATGTGCATATATATGCATATGCATATATATACACAATGGTACTCACAGCACACACTAGCAAAGTAATGCTCAAAATTCTACAAGCCAGGCTTCAACAGTACATGAACTGGATTCAAGCTAGAACCGAGATCAAATTGCCAACATCCACTGAATCATTGAAAAAGCAAGAGAGTTCCAGAAAAATATCTACTTCTGCTTTGTTGACTCTGCCAAAGCCTTTGACTGTGTAGATCACAACAAACCGTGGGAAATTCTTCAATAGATAGGAATACCAGATCATTTCCTGCTTCCTGAGAAATCTGTATGCAGGTCAAGAAGTAACAGTTAAAAATGGACATGGAACAAAGGACTGTTTCCAAATTGGGAAAGGAGTATGTCAAGGCTGTATATTGTCCCACTGCTTATTTAACTTATATGCAGAGTACATCATGAGAAATCCTAGGCTGGATGAAGCACAAGCTGGAATCAAGATTGCTGGGAGAAATATCAATAACCACAGATAAGCAGATGACACCACCCTTATGGCAGAAAGTGAAGAAGAACTAAAGAGCCTCTTGATGAAGGAAAAGAAGAGAGTGAAAAAGTTGACTCAAAACTCAACTTTCAGAAAACTAAGATCATGTCATTCAGTCCCATCACTTCATGGCAAATAGATGGGGAAACAAGGGAAACAGTGACAGACTTTATTTTGGGGGGTTCCAAAATCACTGCAGATGGTAACTGCAGCCATGAAATTAAAATACGCTTACTCCTTGGAAGAAAAACTAAAGCTATGACCAACCTAGACAGCATATTAAAAAGCAGAGACCTTACTTTGTCAACAAAGGTCCATCTAGCCAAGGATATGGTTTTTCCAGTGGTCATGTATGGATGTAAGAGTTGGGCTATAAAGAAAGCTGAGCGCCGAAGACTTGGTGCTTTTGAACTGTGGTGTTGGAGAAGACTCTTGAGAGTCCCTTGGACTGCAAGGAGATCCAACCAGTCAATCCTAAAGGAAATAAACCTGAATATTCTTTGGAAGGATTCATGCTGAAGCTGAAACTCCAATACTTTGGCCACCTGATGCAAAGAACTGACTCACTGGAAAAGACCCTGATGCTGGAGAAGATTAAAGGCAGGAGGAGAAGGAGACCACAGAAGATGAGATGGTTGGATGGCATCACTGACTAGATGGACATGAGTTTGTGTAAGCTCTGGGAGCATGATGGATAGAGAAGCCTCGTGTGTTGCAGTCCATGGGGTTGCAAAGAGGCGGACACAACTGAGCAACTGAACTGAACTAAATCACATATATACATAGGTATATGCATATATATACACACATATACCTATGTATATATATATGATTTTATGGTCCATACCATAAACAGCAATTCATAATGAATCACTTTTATTAGGTAATAAACAAGTGTCTCTCATTATCTGTCATGTACTCAGCAATGCACTATAGGAACACAGAAGAATTATGAAGTATAAGTCTACCTTTAGGATGACTTACAAGTGGTAGCTCAGTTGTAAAGAATCTGCCTGCATTGCAGGAGATGTGGGTTCATCCCCTGGGTTGGGTAGATTCCCTGGAGGAGGAGATGGCAAACCACTCCAGAATTCTTGCCTGGGAAATCCCATGGACAGAGAATCCTGGTGGGCTACAGTCCATGGGAATTGCAAAAGAGTCAGACATGACTCTGTGACTAAGCAACACCTCCCGTTAGGGAGATAACTTAATTGAGGTGAAAACACAAATGCGTATATATCAGGGGAAAAAAATCTTGCCATTCATTTCTGTTATATTTTTCTGTTCACTTCAGTTTTCCCTTTCCAAGTCAACTATCTCAAACCTCTGACTACAGCACACCTTTCTCATTTTTGGAAAAAAGATCGAAAAGAAACTTATGGTTACTATAGAGGAAATGTGGGGGGAGGGATAAATCAGGAACTTGGGATTAACAAGCACACACTACTCTATGTAAGATAGGTAACCAGTAAGGACCCACTGTATAGCATAGGCAACTCTATTCAATATTCTGTGATAACCTATGTAAGAATCTGAAAAAGAATGAATCTATGTGTAACTGAATCACTTTGCTATACACCTGAAACTAACACATCATTGTAAATCAACTATAATAAAATTTTTAAGAAAGGACTTGCTTACTGCCTTAGCCTGAAGCAGAATTCAAGATTAAGACACAGGTGCACATAGTCCATTCTCAGATAACAGAAAGGGAATAAAAAAGTGAAGAAATGAATAAAAACCAAAATAGGAGTCCATTACAGAGTTTACTGCTGTGGGCAACTGAGGCGTGACCTTGCTGCACCTTCTCAAAACTGTCCACCCTATGACTAAATAGGGTAATATTTATTCTTTGGTTCCCAACCCACACTGATTTTCCTTGGGCTTGTTAATGACCCTACATTTCAAGACTGATCTGTGTGAAGGTACTTATCCACAGGCTTTAGCCTGTGCCCACAGCGTGTCAGAAGGTTCAAGAGAAAGATGAAGAGTGACCATCAAAGACACTGTCAGTATGAATGGAACCTATGCCCACACATGACTCTGCCAAAGCTGTGGCCCTGTTGGAAGTAATAACTCCACAGTGAGAGCTGGGGGCACCAGAGGCATGTGATACACCTTCTACTATTACTCGACCATAAAACGGAACAAACCTGGATCATTTGTAGAGATGTGGATGGACCTGGGCCTAGAGTGTGTTGTACAGAGTGAAGTCAGTCAGAAAGAATAAATAAAAATATATATATATATCATTTATTAATGCATATATGTTGAACCTATTTGCAAGGCAGGAATACAGACACATACATAGATGTGTGAACATAGACCGAGAACAGAAGGGTGGGATGAATTGGGAGGTTAGGATCGACACCTATACACTACCGTATGTAAAATAGACAGCTAGTCAGGGGAACCTGCTATAAAGCCCAGTGAGCTCAGCTTGGTGCTCTGTGATGACCCATGTGGGTGGGATAAGAGGGTTGGGAGGGAGGTCCAAGAGGGAGGGGATACATGTATACATATAGTTGATTTACTTCATTGTGCAGCAGAAACTAACACATCACAAAGCAATTCTAATCCAATTAAAAAAAAAAAAAAAACTAGTTAAGGGTTATCATATGAGAACTCCCTCCACTGAACTCCAGCAAGGTTTCCTCATTTTATACCCACTCTTTCCTTATTTTCTCCTGAGTAAATACACACCATGTCTTTCTTACTACTGAATGCTTAGTACTCCAACCTCACCCTGGTTCCCATCCTCTTCCATTGTTACTTAAGTAACTAAATAAAGTCACTCATGAGCTTGTTATGAAGTACAAAGAAACTACAAATTTGAGATGTTGAGCTATATGCTTGTAATACATAAATAAACTGATATTTTAAGCAGGGTAGATATGTGTTTTAGTTTGGGGAGTCAGGGAAAGCTTAGAGGAATATACCCTAATTAAATTGGATACTGATACTATATTCAGTTCATGTGTGCAAAGAAATGAAAGAAAATTATTTCATGTGTGTAATTAACAGAATAGCAAACACAGAGATTCAGAAATGAATATGCTATATATAAAACATGAGGTAATAAAACTTGGAAATAAAGATATACACATAATAGTTTATAGTAAAATTGGGTAAAGTAGAACCATATCATTAAAAAATAAAACTTGAAAGATTGGAAATTATGTGCCAGGCTGGATGGGAAGGGGGTTTGAGGGAGAATAGATACATGTATATATATATGGCTAAGTCCCTTTGCTGTTCCCCTGAAACTCCCACCAACATTGTTAATTCACTATACTCCAATAAAAATGTTTTTGGTGTTAAAAAAAAAAAAAATATATATATATATATATATATATATATTATTAAAGAGAGAGGATAATTGAAGTAGCAGTGGATCAGGGTGTATAATAAAATAAAATAGGTAAAATGGAGAGAAATGAATAACAGAAAAGCCAGATATCAGGGTCTTGTGTTAGGTACATATGGTCGTGATTGATCGTCAGGCAAGTGGATGAAAACAGCAGATGGAATCAAGAATTATTTCAAATAGATTTTGCCACATTAGATATAGAAAATGAAGGGTAAAGAAAATACGGGATGAATTAAGCTTGATTTCAAGAATGTTTAGTCTAGGAAATAAATTTTTTTTTAATTTTAGGAATCATTAAGATGAAATTTTGAAGAGAAAAGCAGTGAGGAAGAAAAAATTCTGTTGTTACAAAACAGATTGAGAACATTATTAATATTATCAACGCTATCCAGAATTTGGATGGAAATGGCAACCCATCCCAGTATTCTTGCCTGGAGAATTCCATGGACAGAGAACCCTGGCAGGCTCCAGTCCATGGGACTGCAAGGAGTCAGACACGACTGAGGGACTAACATATACAAACTCTGTCCCTATGAAATCTAGGAAACTGAGGTCAGAGAATAAAATCACCAAATGTTACTGGGTCCTAGGTAGATTAAAAATGGCCACAAATTATTTACAGCTCATCTCTTTAAGAGGGTTTAGATATTCCCATATGTAACTTGAATTTCACCTGGTCTTGTGACTAATTTTGACTAATTAAATGAGATAACACTGTGCAACTTCCAACCCTACTAATATTGCTGTAATGTGGTTCAGTCCACAGCCACTGCTGTTTTCAGCCCCAGGGGGTAAGCTTCATGTTTGAAACAAGATATGACCAGCAGGAGGACACATCATCACAAGCAAAAAATAAAATAGTTTTGTAATTAAAAAAAAAAAAACCTAAGTTTTTGGTATTACACACTAATGTGTGTTCAGCCATTCGTTCATGTCTCTTTGTGGCCACACGGACAATAGCCCACCAGGCTCCTCTACCCATGGAATTTTCCAGGCAAAAATACTGGAGTGGAGTGCATTTCCTATTCCAGGGCATTCCTCTGACCTAGGGATCAAATTCATGTCTCTTGTGTCTCTTGCATTATCAGGTGGAATCTTTACTACTAGTACCACCTGTAAGCCCCATTACACACTAATAGAAAACTGATTAAGTATCCCTGAGGTGGAGTGACCTTTAAACAAAAACCGAAAACATGTGGCTTTGGCTTTGGGTCCAAGGAGGCTGAGGCTAGGGAGGTAGAGAAAGAAAATTAAAATCTTGGCTTAGTTGATTGGTGTGTTCAATTTGGTCTGTTTTTCAGAGATCTCACTAAATTGCTACTTTAATAGTCAGAGGCAATGGAATTCATATAAATGTTTTTAAAAGACATCAGACTTTATTTTCCAACTAGTAATGTTCCTTCTGTTCTCAAGGGGAAATGAAAAATGGAGGACTGTCCAGGTAAAATGGAAGAAATGCCTTACATATGAGAACCAGTCATCATAATCTGACCTTCTTTTGAAGTCTGGTGATTTCAGGAGTTGCCCTCTGTATTTAATTACATGTCATATGCCATGATTGGTAAATGGAATTTTTAAACGTCAATATGTATGAAGAAATGTATTGGTTAACTTAAGAACCTTTGGTATTTTATTCCATATGTCTCTGGATAGAAAGTTCTTGAAATGCTAGCGCACAGCAGAAGTGAAGGTATGAAATAATTGATCATAATGAAAAACCTAGTGCTGCCTCCTGTGACAGTGATTGATTATTTCCACTTGGAAATAATCTTTGTGCAAAGAGGACTGTTTATACTATGAGGCTTGTGGTTTGCCACAGACCTTATTTTATTTTTATGGTGGGATTAATATGGCATTAAGGGTAAAGGGTGATTCTTAAAACAAATTTATGAGAGAATACTGTTTAATTGACAACCACAACACCCCAGTATTTGCAGAAACTAAAAGTAAATGAATCATTTTGATGATAGAAGATTATCCATACAGTAGACCAACTAGCCCTCTCCTCTTTGAGGTCAAATAGAAGAGCTGAATAGAATGTGAAATTAATTCATTTGAAGATCATAAAGAGAAAAACCTATGATGAGGGTTTAACAGCTTCCTATTAGCAAAGGAAAATGATGGATAAAAATTAGAAACCACTGCATAGCATAGAGAACTCTACTCAATACTCTGTGATGACCTACATGGGAAAAGAATCTCAAAAAGAGTTCAGTTCAGTTGAGTTGCTCAGTCGTGTCTGACTCTTTAAGGCCCATGGACTGCAGCACACCAGGCTTCCCTGTCTATCACCAATTCCCAGAGCTTACTCAAACTTATGTCCATTGAGTCAGTGATGCCATCCAGCCATCTCATCCTCTGTCATCCCCTTCTCCTCCTGCCTTCAATCTTTCCCAGCATCAGGGTCTTTTCCAATGAGCCAGTCGGTTGCATCAAGTGGCCAAAGTATTGGAGTTTCAGCTTCAGCATCAGTCCTTCCAATGAATATTCAGGACTGATTTCCTTTAGGATGGACTGGTTGGATCTCCTTGCAGTCCAAGGGACTCTCAAGAGTCTTCTCTAACATCACAGTTCAAAAGCATCAATTCTTCAGCATTCAATTTTACTTATAGTCCAGCTCTCACATCCATACATGACTACTGGAAAAAACCATAGCTTTGACTAGAAGGACCTTTGTTGGCAAAGAAATGTCTCTGCTTTTTAATATGCTGCCTACGTTGGTCATAACTTTTCTTTCAAGGAGCAAGCGCCTTTTAATTTCATGGCTGCAGTCACCATCGCAGTAATTTTGGAGCCCCCCAAAATAAAATCTGTCACTGTTTTCATTGTTTCCCCATCTATTTGCCATGAAGTAATGGGACCACAGGCCATGATCTTAGTTTTCTGAATGTTGAGCTTTAAGCCAACTTTTTCATTCTCCTCTTTCACTTTCATCAAGAGGCTCTTTAGTTCTTCTTCGCTTTCTGCAGTAAATGTGGTTTTATCTGCATATCTGAGATCATTGATATTTATTTCTGCAATCTTGATTCCAGCTTGCACTTCATCCAGCCAGCATTTCTCATGATGTACTCTACATATAAGTTAAATAAGCAGGGTGACAATATACAGCCTTGACATACTCCTTTCCCAATTTGGAACCAGTCTGTTGTTCCATGTCCAGTTCTAATTGTTGCTTCTTGACCTGCATACAGATTTTTCAGGAGGTGGGTCAGATAGTCTGATATTCCCATCTCTTTAAGAATTTTCCACAGTTTATTGTGATCCACACAGTCAAAGGTTTTGGCATAAAAAGGCGTGGATACATGCATGACTGAGTCACACTGCTCTATAGCAGAAATACTACATTGTAAATCAACTATGCTCCAATAAATGATTGATCATAATTTAAAAGAAAAGGAAAATGCCTCAGTCCTGTGAGATTTGGGGATATACTTTTATGGTGCCTTTTCTGTTTGTGTGTAGAGGGTTTGCTTTTTTTTTTAACTTTATTTAATTGTGATAAGAAAACAACATGAGACACCTAATGTTTCGTATGTGCAGTATTGCATTAGCTGAATACAGGATGCTGTGTGCAGATCCCTGGAATAGATTCATCTTGCTTAATTGAAAGTTTATGTATGTTGATTAGGAACTTTTCACTCCTCCTCCTTCCAGTCCCTGGCAACCACCACTCCACTCTGATCCTATAGCTTTGACTTTTTTATTTACCTCATATAAATAAAATTATGCAATATTTATCCTTTAGTGACTAGATTATTTTGCTTAACATAATGTCTTCCAGGTTTATCCATGTTGGTACGTAATATGGAATTCTTTAAAAAGTTGAATCACTTTGTATTGTATATACTGGTTGTTCAAAAAGTTCCTTCGGATTCTTCCATAATGAGCTTTCAGACAACAAGTGAACTTTTTGGACAGCTCAACAAATGGTATAAGGGTCAATTCTCCATGAGTATAAAACAGTTATAAACATGCACACATACCCAACTTCACAGTGATTGACCAATATCTTACAATCTGACTACTGTCATGCAGTATTAGATAAAGCAATGCTCTAAGACTCTTTAGCATTAATAGATAAGTAGGGAATGTGATTGAATGGATTATTAGAAAAAATAATGCAATTACCTCCATATTCTTCTCATTTTGTTAATTGAAAATCGGCTTATATAAGAAATTATTTCTTTTTTAAAATGAGGTGACAATGTTTTAACTTAGTATAAACCAATCTTCCTTCTTGCTTTGGATCTTGGATCCCACTTTATTAAATTAGTCTTCTATCTTCTTCCAACCCCAAGAGATTACATTAGTTTGTTATTAACTTTAAGCTGCAAAGTCCTTAGAGGCCTGGAAACCTGTGACTTTAAACAAAGCCATGGTTAAGAAGTGCCTTGTAAGAATTAAACACAGAATTTCTACCTTACTTATCGACTATATTGACTAATTTACCTTGAGTTAAAAGGCATGAGAAGGGACATGAAGGACCTCCCAAAAAACATATAAATTAACAATAGTATGTGAGGGTTTGGAGAAAACTGGTAAGAATATATTTAAAGCAAGAGGATACATTGAATGGATTTAAGGTTTTAGCAAATGCCTGAAATTTAAGATAAGAAGTGAAGCATGCTAGATAGGAGAAAGAACCCTATGAATCACATAATCTGGTTGTAATCTGTAATCTTTAACCTGAGCTATCTTTAAAGTCACTCTGGTGCCAGCCCAGTTAATCACATGGGAGCTAACATTCAGGCAGCTATTTTCCATGTATTTGATTTAAACCTGGGGACACCTGAATGTTACCACACACCTGTGTGATGTCAAAGGATACATTTTCAAGTGCTCCCTCCCAGGCTTTCACACCTGTTTCTTCCTTCTCTCTTTTTATCAATTTACTTACCTATTTATATCTCTATCCTGTGCTCCTTTTAACCCAATGAATTATTTTGAACGTGGCAAGTTAATCGAATTGAGCATATTTAAACAAATGCAATGCAAAAAAAAAAAGAGAGAGAGAGAGGCGGGGGGTGGAGTGGGGGGTATGAAGGCAGAGAGATACAGAGAGAGAGCACCACATCCCCATTAGATATCAGAGGTGAAAAGAGAATAGGATAGAGACAGGAAAAAAGGAAGGAGAGAGAGAAATGAAGAAAGACAGAAAAGGAGGGGGAAAGGAAAAAAAAAAAAAGAGCAAGTCAAAACTAACATGTCATTAAAAAACAAAAAAGGTAAATTTTCTACTAGCCATTTGTGAGACATTGTTTTAAATCTCAAAGTTGTAGACCCTAACTAGATTCTATCACATTCCAACACAAAGTTTTCATCTTTTCACCTAGTATAAAAGTGAAGTCGCTCAGTTGTGTCCAACTCTTTGTGACCTCATGGCCTGTAGCCTACCAGGCTCCTCAGTCCATGGAATTTTCCAGGCAAGAGTACTGGAGTGGGATGCCATTTCCTTCTCCAGGGGATCTTCCCAACCCAGGGATTGAACCCGGGTCTCCCACATTGCAGGCAGACACTTTACCATCTGAGCCACCAGGGTTTGCAAATATTAAAACATAAATGTTTGTGGGCTAATTAACTATGCACATCTAGTCCTGCTAGGAATAGTGGTGGTATAATTTGAGTTCTGGTTCTGAGTTGGGTGCATTTGAAAGAATGAACTTTTTAAAATGACTCAGTGGTGGAGCAGAAACTTGCAGCAAATCCAGTTTAACTTTTACAACTAGATGTTGGTTTATGTAATTTATTTTTTCCTTTCTAAATTTCTTGACCCAGAAGCAGTCACTTGTACACCCGAAACTAATTAATATTGTAAATCAGCTATTTTTGCTGTTATTTAGTTGCTAAGTCAGACCACCCAATTAATAGGTAAAATAAAGAAGAAAAAAAATTGGGCGAAAAGTTAAAAACATGTCTTAAAAAGCTCCATTACATGTCAGAATTTTAACTATATTAAGAACTTAGAATTTTCTATGTTTTCATAGGGTAGGTATATATATATAAAACATTGAGACAAAATACTAACTGACTTATACCTGTTTTGGGGTTTTCCAAGTAATTGGAATAATTCCATAAACTAATAGTGCATTTTTTGTGACCCAAGATGTCTATTCCAGAGAATGTTCCATGTGCCCTTAAGAAAATGTATTATTCTGCATTTGCATGGAATGTCCTGAAGATATCAATTAGGTTCATCTAATCTAATGTGTCTAATCTAACCAGTCCATCCTAAAGGAGATCAGTCCTGGGTGTTCATTGGACGGACTGATGCTGAAGCTGAAACTCCAATACTTTGGCCACCTCATGCGAAGAGTTGACTCCTTGGAAAAGACCCTGATGCTGGGAGGCATTGGGGGCAGGAGGAGAAGGGGATGACAGAGGATGAGATGGCTGGATGGCATCACTGACTCTATGGGCATGAGTTTGAGTAAACTCCGGGAGTTGGTGATAGACACGGAGGCCTGGCGTGCTGCGGTTCATGGGATCACAAAGAGTCGGACACTACTGAGCGACTGAACTGAACTGAACTGACTGAATCTAATGTGTCATTTAAGGCTGTGTTTCCTTATTAAATTTCTGTTTTAGTGATCTGTCCATTACTATGAGTGGGGTGTTAAACCCACCTACTTTAACACCCCACTTAACATCCCTATTATTGTGTTACTGTCGATGTCCCTTTCATTCCCAAGTGGTGCTAGTTGTAAAGAACCTGCCTGCCAATGCAGGAGACATAAGAGATGTGGGTTCTATTTCTGGGTCAGGAAGATCCCCTGGAGGAGGGCAGTAATCTTGCCTGAAGAATCCCCTGAACAGAGGAGCCTGGTGGGCTACAGTCCATAGGAGTAACAAAGAGTCAGACATGCCTGAAGCGACTTAGCATACATGCACACTGTTGCCTTATGTATTGAGATGTTCCTACGTTGGGCGCAAAAATATTTACAATTACTATGTCTTCTTCTTGGATTGATCCCTTCATCATTATAAACTGTTTTTCCTTATCTCTTATAATATAACAATGCATTTTTAAACATGTTTGAAAACTGGGGAAAGAAATATTTAGAGGTCCTTAAAAACCTCTAAGTGTCTGAGAATCAGGTGATGTATTACTATTCCTCTAATTTTAATCCTATTTAGTGATATTCAGGTAGTAAAAAGCCCTTTAAAAAGCATCTAAATTACATCTAGGTAATACCTTTGAATTAGTATCCTCTGGCCCACTAATGGCTTCAACCTTATATATAAGCCCTTAAAACACTAGTACAGGAAAATAAACTATATCACAAAATATTCAAATAGTTGCAGTTACCAAAAATATGCATAATTTTATGACATTATATATTTATATGTATACACACACAATGACAGTGATTATGCGTCTCCTCAAAAAATTTTTCTTACTTATAAAATGATGAATATAGCCATGGTTCATAGAAATCTAACTTGCAAGCATCAACACAGAATCTATTTTTAATATCAAGAAGATTGAAACCTATCAAGAATATTGACATTAGTGTTTGTTTATGTTAATTTATTTGAATCATAAATAAATATAATCCCACATTCTAGAAGTATATTATTATATCATGTTTTAAAATAGATTTTTTACCTATCTATCTGATATATTTGTCTATTATTTTTCAATCATTCTACCACAAGAAAGATAACCATTTTACAAGCATAGTAAGTGAGGTTTTGTTCAACTGAAAACAACTGTAAACATTTCTCAGTGAGCTAAGGCAAACATTTCCCTGCCAAGTACTATTATGGGTTATGACCTCAATCTTTTCACTCCTCATTTATCAGCTCTATTGTCTTACTGATGGAATCTAAAATAATTTTGAAGTCAAATTTGAATTAAAATTTGAAATTAAAAAAAGACTCCAAGCAACCTAGTAAAATATTAGCATCTTATGAAGAACAGTTTGGGATTATCCCAATTTGCTTTACTTACTGCAAGATCCCCTAGAGAAGGAAATGGCAACCCACTCCAGTATTCTTGCCTGGAAATTTTCATGGACAGTAGAGCCTGGCAGGCAACAGTCCATGGGGTCGCAAAGAGAGGGACATGACTGAGCAACTGAGCATGCACACAATTTGTTTTATAATTTTCATGCACATAGTCTTGTAAAGCCTGTATTCACTGCATGATCAAAAGGTCAAGCACAACAAACTTGGAATTTGGTTTGAGACAAACCTGAGTACAAAGTCTGGCTTTATTCTCTATGAAGCATAATTAATGTCTATGGACCTCATATTCTACTTGTTAAAATGAAAATAAATATTATGCTGGCCAAAACTGGGTCAAGTGGAGTTATACAATTTAAGTTCATTTCAGCTCAGTCACTAGGACATGTCTGACTCTTTCCGACCCCATCAACTGCTGAAAGCCAGGCTTCCCTGTCCATCACTAACTCCTGGAGCTTGCTCAGATTCATGTCCATCAAATCAATGATGCCACCCAACCATCTCATTGTTTGTCATCCCCTTCTCCTTCTGCCTTCAATCTTTCCCAGCGTCAAGGTCTTTTTCAATGAGTCAGTTCTTCACATCAGGTGTCCAGAGTATTGGACCTTCAACATCAGTCCTTTCAAAGAGTATTCAGGACTGATTTTCCTTAGGATTGCCTGGTTTGATCTCCTTGCAATGCAAGGGACTCTCAAGAGTGTTCTCCAACACCACAGTTCAAAAGCATCAATTCTTTGGTGCTCAGCTTTCTTTATGGTCCAGCTATCACATCCATACATGTGAGAGCTGGACCATAAAGAAACCATAGCTTTGACTAGATGGACCTTTGTTGGCAAAGTAATGTCTCTGCTCTTTAACATGCTGTCTAGGTTTGTCATAGCTTTTCTTCCAAGGAGCAAGTTTCTTAATACTTTGCACAATATTCAGCACATGATAAATCTAAATTTATTAAAATGAGTTTTTATCACACTCTTTACTAAGCACTCTTTAAGGCAAATTTACATACTTACAAACCTCTCACCATTATTAATATTGGAATGAGAAATAAAATCCATGATAATATATCATGCATCTTCCATGCATATTACACTATATGGAGCCAAATGAACATCAGGAGAAAGGGAAGAGAAAAATACACTTTCAATCTAGAGACGGGGGCAGTCCACTACAAGAATTACATACTGATGGAAGGGAAACCAGTGCCCTCTCAAATCCCTGAGTGGTGATGACTGAGAGGCATATACATTATTCCTGTTATCAGCATCAGGATGGGTGAACCACTCCTTCCCTTTAAGAAGTCTATATGTGTTACAGGCCAACCAATTCCCTCTTAGAATTCTCTAGTCAGTTGAAAGGTTTGGAACCTGCCCTAAGTACCCAATTTGTGTCTTATAAGGTTGGCTACTTCCCCGTGATTGGGATCCATGATAAGCTGTTTCATGCTGCAAACCTCATAACAAAGGAAGTTCCCATTGCACATGCAAATGTGGTAATTATTCTTCCTCTTGTGTACACTTGTTACTACATTAAAGGATACAGCTTCCATAAGGCAAGACATAGCTCTACATTTAAATAAGGACTGGAAATACTATCTGAAGTTTATGGAGTAGGCATATGAGTCTTAGAACCGTTAAGTACCTTTCAAGGAAAAAAAAAAGGTAGTGGAGCTAAACAGAGGCTGGCAACAAAATGCCTTTAATATGATCTACTTTAAATAGGGGGAAATTTAGATACTTTAGTTGTAGAAACATTTAAAAAATCCATGCATAAATGATACAAACATATCTTCTCAATAGCTTTCAAATAAATTTAAAGAAAAGTTTAACAGATTTTATTCAATTCTCTGAGTGAACAAAATGCTACATATATACTTACTTGAGTCTAGTTATCCTGTTACTGCCATACTAGAAATGAGTCTAGACATGTAGCTAAAAATAAATCCTACTTTATGAACTTATGAAAGGGGTTAGATTCCTGCCTTGATTTTCTTTTTCCAGACAAGGAACCAGCTCTATCTCTTGAATTGTTCTGTAAGTTTATTTCAGTTTGTAATTATTATTCTTCATGGAGACTGGCCTTTAATTTAATTTGAACAAAGTGGAAACTCAGTTCACAGTTCACAGAGAATGGAGAAATCTGGTCTTGTAATCAAGACAATCTGACAATACTTCAAGAACAAACAAAAGGAACAGAATATGCGGGGAGCCGGCCTGACTGCTCAGGCCCCTTCTCGGCCCTGAGAGAGATCTAAGAGGTCCCTCTCTGTCCCGCCACCCCTGATTTATTAAAGTGCAAATTGGCCTTTCTCACCTCCCTCAAGGAAATTGCTGCAGCCACCATCTGCCCATTTTCCTGACTCTGATAAGATTATCAGGCTCCTGTGAATGGTTTATGTCTAGGTAGTCTTTAACTGATTGTAAGACGCTGGTGCCATGCTCTACTAGAGTTGAGATAAAACTCCTGAGCTGAAACTAGTGTCTGCAGTTCTGCACGTATGCATGTCTTTGATCTAAAATTTGGTGAGTCCTGTTAGCATATATATGTATGTTACCCCTCAGTAAAGTCGTCGGAATCAGTCACAAGCTGACTCCGTCCCTCTCAACCCCATCTTTCTGAGTCTTTTATTTCTCAGGTGCTCTGGTGATTGCGTCCTCGACCTGTTCGTCTTGCCGGCAGGTCCGGCAAGAATAGTCTAGTATGTGTGTTAGTCGTAACTAACAAGTGTTAGTGTGTGTGTTAGACACAACTCTTTGTGACCCAGTGGACTGTAGCCCACCAGGTTCCTCCATCCAAGGGATTTTCCAGGAAAGAATACTGAAGTGGGTTGCCTTTTCCTTCTCCTGGTTCATCAACTGTGTTTAAAAATCTATGGGAGGGATGAAGATCTGACACTGCATTGTTCCTATTCTGAAAGTCTTTCCAGAAATGGCAACCCTAACATGGCACTTTACTTCAAGATCAGAAGACATGTGGGATTCAACCAAAGAGCTATTCTCAAAAAGCAAAGTGTGTGTGTGTGTGTGTGTGTGTATATATATGGCACTGTTGTATATATGTATATACATATGTTGTATGTATGTATATATACATATGGCATATATATATGGTATGTGTGTGTGTATATATATATATATCGCACTGTTGTAGTTTTGAAGACATTCCTTTGAGAAGTTATCACTTCTTGAAATTATCTTTTTCCTTAAAAAAAGAGTCAATACATATACTCTTTAGGAGAATACCCATTTTTTACTGTACTGCTTTTGAAGTAATTGTTCTAAGACTGTTACCACCCTGTCAGGGCAGACCATATATAAAATAGTACATTTCTTAGCTTCAATCACACAATAAATTCCTGCTTGAGTTTAGTTTCAATCAAAAAGTTATCCATCTTTGTTTTTGTCATACCTTGTATTTATTGTTGAGCCAAACGCTGACCATAATTTTATAAATAAGTGCGTTTCACATTTCTGATAGTATCTACACTCTTGTCTTCTACAAAATGAGCTTTGTGCTTTTCAATTTATTACAGTCAGCTACATTCTGTTTAGTTGTTCTATTACACTGCCTCAAATTCTTATGTTAATAAATAAACTTTAAATAAAAACTAAATGAATAAGAAGTGTAAATGTAATCAAATAAATTTTGGTAAAGTGAAAACAACAGAAAATTACTCCAAGAATAGTGAGTATGCCTATAAAAGTCAGCTTAAAATTATGTACCATATTGTATTGATAATCTCCCTATATTAAATATATAGGTTTTTATTACTTTTAACTATTATAATAATCCTTCATTGATCATCTTTGTAATTATTAGACAAAAAGTTAGTCCCTAGCATAAATTGATAAAATAGAATTGAAAGTTCAAGAGACCTTTGTAGTTTTAATTGTCTCAACAAGTAACTTTCAAGCTATCCTTCTGCACCAATTTATAACTGAGATTAACATCTACAAACTTCATAGTTTCAGACAAATATGGCAGTGTGTGAGAATAACAGCTGCGGAGAAAAAGGTGGGTAGCAACTCTCTGTGCCAATCTGATTCTTTAGTGCTCAATTAGAATGAAAACTAAGGGTTACTAGATTTATAAAACAAATAAACAAAAAGAATGAAAATTGTCAAATATACAAAAATGAGATCCCCAAGAGAAAATAGAGATCATTCATAAGCAGAAGAGAGTGTTTTAAAGCATAATATATTCAGAAGCATTCTACATGATGTTTCATCAAAATCAGAGTCGTGAATAGGATTCAATGAAAAATAACTCAAAAAAAAAAACCTTTGGAAATTAAAAATATATTGACAAAAAAATATATAAATCAATAGGAGGATTAGAAGATTAATTTGAAACATCCTTCTAGTACACATATGTGAAAACACAAAAAGAGAAAGCCTACAAAAGAAAACAAATTGGTCAAGACTATTTATCTAGTAAATAAATAAAGTAAATAAAGATAGCTTATCAAGGAGTTTCAAAAGAGAGACATTAATGGAAAAAATAGGGGGAAATTATTAAATAAGAAAATCTCTCAGAACTAAAGAGAATCCTGTCTCCAGATTCAACAAAACCCACTAATTGCTGAACTCAATAAATAAATATTAATTCAAAGGCACCTCACTGCTGTTTCAGAATACCAAGAATTAAAAGAGCATCCACAAAATATCCATCGTAGTTTTCTCCATATTTGCTGAAGCAATTAATGTCATAATCATTTTATACTTTTAAATTAGCAATTTCAGACAATAAAAATGGTAAAATTTATTTCAAAATTCTAAAAGGCAATAGTATTTTGACTTAAAATTTTATATCCAGCCAAGCTATAAACTGGTGGATATGGCAAAATAAAGCCATTTGACACATTCAAGTAGTCAGAAAACATGCCTTCCATATAGCATTTTGGAGAAGGTTATGTGGGGATATATTTACAGAAAAAGTTGACAATAGAAGATGAATTTGGGATAAAAGACTTAGTGGGTTTATGTAAGAATCCCAGAGCAAATGAATCCTTTCTAGCTGGCTTAGGAATAATCAGAGCAAAAGTGAACAAAAAAATTCCTAAAATAAATTTTTTTTCCAGAAAATAACGTGTAAATGTAAGCTCAATGAAGCTATTGATGGTACCAGCTGGTAAATACTCCACCTGTGATGTGGGAGACCTGAGTTCAATCCCCTGGAAAAGGAAATGGCAAGCCACTCCAGTATTCTTGTCTGGAAAATCCCATGGAAAGAGGAGCCTGGCAGGCTATAGTCCATGGGATCGCAAGAGTCAAACACTACTCAGGAACTAAACCACAAGAAAAGAGAATTTATTTGATATTGACAGAATATTTCTCATTTCTGAGTAGCACAAGGATTGTGGAATTAGACCTACGTCAGAAGTATTATGATACCAGCAATACTGATTGGTTTTTCAGTGAAAAGTAGCTATGATTATAATGGAAATTAGTAGATTTTGCTTTTAGAATAAATATGTAGACAGACAACAGACAGTAGTTTTCAGATACAAATAAAAGTAAATATATTCAATTTGGAAATATTATTTTAAATATAGTTAGACTACATGAAGATAGAGAAGGTTAAAAAAAAAGGATAAGCCTAGAGGAAGCTATGGTGTTTTTTTTTTTTTTATTTATTTAGATAATAGTAAACCAATCTCAAAATGACAGAATGATCTCTGTTCATTTCCAAGGCAAACCATTCAATATCAAAGACATCCAACTCTATCCCCCAACCAGTAATGCTAAAGAAGCTGAAATACAATGGTTAGAACTAACAGCCAAAAGAGACGTCCTTTTCATCATAGAGAACTAGAATGCAAAAGTAGGAAGTCAAGAGGTACCTGGAGTAACAGGCAAAGTTGGCATTGGAGTGAAAAATTAAGCAGGGCAAAGGCTACAGAGTTTTGCCAAGAGAATGCACTGGTCACAGTAAACACCCTCTTCCAACAACACAAGGGAAGACTCTACACATGGACATCACCAGATGGCCAACACCAAAATCAGATTGATTATATTCTTTGCAGCCAAAGATGGAGAAGCTCTATACAGTCAGCAAAAACAACAGTGGGAGTTGACTGTGGCTCAGATCATGAACCCCTTAATGCAAAATTCAAACTTAAAGTGAAGAATGTAGAGAAAACCACTATACAATTCAGATATGACCTAAATCAAATCCCTTATGATTATATAGTTGAAGTGACAAGTAGGTTCAAGGGATTAGATCTGATAGACAGAGTGCCTGAAGAACTATGGAAAGAGGTTCATGACATTGTACAGGAGGCAGGGATCAAGAACATCTCCAAGAAAAAGAAATGTAAAAAGACAAAAAGGTTGTCTGAGGGGGTGTTACAAATAGTAGAGAAAAGAAGTGAATCATGGAGACGGAAGATTGGTGGCACTGGATTAAACTATTGAATACTGTTAGGTAAATGGAGTGATACAGACAAGCGTGAAAGCACAATATTTTAAGGAACAGTGAGAAAAATCAATATGAATATCATTATGAAAATATTAGCTGAAGATGCAGTTTGAGAACTAACTTAAGACCTTATAGGAAAGAAATGCTTTCTTCTTTTAGTTTAAAATATCATTGTATGAGAAGTGATGAATAGTTGATTTTCTTAATCATATGCTTCCTACAAGGGAAATAAATTAAAATTAAATGATAATATAAACCCATCACTTTAAAAAATGTTTTCTGCAGAAAATGAGTTCCTTCTTAATAAAAAAAAATTCAAGACAGTTGAATAAAAAGGAAGCTTAATGGATGTAAGAAGAAAAGACATTAGTTAAGAGAGAATAAATTTCCTTTGTTTATAGAGTACAGAATTCATAAAGTCTATGCATAAGTGAGGGGCTTCCCAGGTGGCTCAGATGGTAAAGAATCTGCTTGCCAATGCAGAAGACACAGGAGACAAGGGTTTGATTCCTAGGTTAGAAGATCCCCTGAAGGAGGAAATGGAAACCCAGTCCAGTATTCTTGCCTGGGTTCTCCCAAGAACAGAGGAGCCTGGTGAGCTACAGTCCATGGGGTCACAAGGAGTTGGACATGACTAAGCGTGCATACATAGGTGAAGGACCTGGAAAACTGTAGCTAACTCAAGTGCTAACCTTGCTAGAGTGTAGAGAATGAATAAGATGGGATTCTATACAGAGCCACAACAACCAATCCACCACTTAGAATGGAGTAAAAACTCAAGTTCAGAGACAACGTTTCTAGCCATGAATTCAACTTGTCTTTAATCATTCTAAATGCTTTGTAGGATGCAGAGCAAAAATCATAAAGGTATTTTTCCCCAATTAAATACTATGTAAGAGTATTTCAATTAAACAGCGAATTCCTAAACCAATCGGATCAAGTTCTATATGGGAATAATGATACTTATTTTAATGACTAATTTACTTTCAGTGAGATTCATTATTTGATGTTAAGTATAAATTATTCAAACACAATAAATGTAGATGGCCAAGATAACATAGCCGGAAAGATCTTGAATTTTCAATTTCCTTATACTTACTGCCTAATATTGCAACTTTAATGGAGCCATAATGTCCTTTTATACTATTAGGAATAAGTGAAACTGATTTAATAACTAACTAAATGGTCTCAATCAAATATTGAGTATCTTAAAAATGGCCTCTGCTAGTTTATACCACTTATGTTGATTTGGTTAACCGCAGATGAAAGTGTTTTCTACCATATCTTTGTGTGACACTGGATAGACCAGAATCTCTTTTGCTTTTCTTATTTGACTTATAAGAGTAACTGTCCCTTTTAAAAAATATGGCATAGTAACTTTTATGTTGTTAATATTGAATCCTATAGAATTATAAAGTTTTAAATTGAATGTCAGTAAATCTTTTGCCCACAAACCTCAGGCTTCTGGCTCCTCAGACCAAAAACTGAACAAGCTTAAGGTCACCGCTTTATTTTCACCAGGTTGAAAAGAGCTTACTTCAAAACCTCAGTAGGAAATGCAGGAGAGACAGACTATGTCTCTTGGTCACAGACTGGGAAAAAATATTTGCAAATCATATCTATCTGATAAAGCACCTGAGTCTGTAATGTATGTTTTAAAAACTCTCAAAACTCAAAACATTCAACTTAAAAAACAGGCAAAAATTTGGACAGACACTTCACCATAGGAAATATATAAATGGCAAAAATGCACCTAAAAAGAACTCAACATCATTAGTCAAAGTAATGCAAATTAAAATAAAAGGGTATGACACACAAACCTAAATGGAATGACTAAAATGAAGAAGACAGAACATATCAAGTGTCTGGAAGGAGGTATTCAAGTGTGTATGCATGGAACCCTACTGTTGTACAAATACCTGGGAAAAGAGTGTGACAGTTTCTTGAAAACTTATCACCTTAGGATTCAGGCACTACATTACTAAATATTTATCCAAGAGAAAGAAGACATATGCTCATACAAAACTTTGTACAGAATCATCCATAGCACCTTTATCTGTAATAACCAACAGATGGAAATAACCTAAATTTCTACCATGATGTGAATAAACTATAACATATCCATATAATAGACTAATATTCACCAATAAAAAGAAATAGATGATTGATAAGCCCTGAAATAGAAATCAATTTCAAAGATCATCTGAATGAAATAAAGCAAGAAAAAAGAGTGTTTTCTGTATGAAACATAATGTAAAATTTTAGGAAATTAATGTTCACTGAGAGAAAGGAGATCAGTGTTTGCCTGGGAAAGCAGAGAGAGGTATTCCTTTTTTGGATGACTATGTTCATTATTTTGAATATGGTGGTGACTTTATCCAAAACTTACTAAAGTCTATATCTTAATTAAATACATGCCACTTTTTAATACATGTCAATTATACCAGGATGATACTGTTAAAAGTTATAAAGAACAATGCTTAATTGAGCAAAATCTGAGACTAACTTTGAAAGGCACTCAAGAAATAGCAAATATAGGAATAGATGTATGGGTATGTTGAAGAAAACATTGCGCAATATTAATTATAGAATTTAGGTGGTAGTAATATAGATATTTACTGTTTACTATACATTTTTAAACTTTTTCATAAATTTGACATTTTTCATAGTATTACAAATTCTATTTAACCACTAAAAAAACATTTAAAAGGAAAGATTATTCCCTGATACTTGTAAGTGAACATAACAATGATACCAAACTAGGAAACTACTGCTTACAAAAGAAATCGAACAAATCTCACATATGAATATGAAAGCAACTTAACTAAAGTATTAGCTATTATAATCCAGAAAAAAAATTTAATAACAGTTCATTACCAAATGGGATTTATTCCAGAAATGAGAAGATAGCTTAGGTTTTAGGAAAGTGTTTACTAAAATTAGTTTATTTGGGGGAATTTGTTTATTAAAATTAAAGAAAAAAGCATACTACTATATGCATGTACACCAAAACGGCATTTAGCAAGATTCAACAACTCAAGATAAACCAGTAACACAGAAATAAAAACTTTCTTGATGTGTTAATTTCCAGAAACCAGCATTATATATGGGAAAAGGTAATTTTAACCCAAAAGACAAAAAACAGAAAGTATGCTCTCACCACATAATTTTTTAAGTGTAAGTACAATGCAATATTATTAAGAAGAGAAAACAGTGATATTAATAAAGTTCTAAAACTTTGGGAGAGTAAAAGTAACATTAGAAAGAAATTAATGTATATCACTATATTTATACACTTTACATCATGATAAATTCCAAATATACCAATGACTCAAGCATAAATTTGACAGATGAGAAATTTTATCACGCCATAGTTATGAAGAAATCTCACCATGCAAAAATTCCTAAAGTCCTAAACATTAAAAAACATATATCTTTAAAATATTCCTGCAAAGAAAACACAGACTCAAAAGATGAATGAGGCATTATAAATTGAGTAATAACATTTATAATTCATATCCCACAGTGAAAATGTCAAATTTAACAAATATCACTAAGAGGGAAACAGCTTAATTAATAACTTAGCAAGTGGCATAAAAATAGCTCTTCAGTTCAGTCACTCATTCATATCCAACTCTTTGAGACCTCATAAACTGCAGCTCACCAGGCCTCCCTGTCCATCACCAACTCCTGGAGCTTACCCAAACTCATGTCCATTGAGTCGGTGATGCCATCCAACCATCTCATCCTCTGTCGTCCCCTTCTCCTCCTGCCCTCAATCTTTCTCAGCATCAGGGCCTTTTCAAATGAGTCAGCTCGTCACATCAGGTGGCCAAAATATTGGAGTTTAAGCTTCAACATCAGTCCTTCCAATGAACACCCAGGACTGATCTCCTTTAGGATGGACTGGCTGGATCTCCTTGCAGTCCAAGGGACTCTCAAGAGTCTTCTCCAACACCACAGTTCAAAAACATCAATTCTTCTGCGCTCAGCTTTCTTTGTAGTCCAACTCTCACATCCATACAAGACCACAGGAAAAACCATAGCCTTGACTAGATGGACTTTTGTTGACAAAGTAATGTCTCTGCCTTTTAATATTCTATCTAGGTTGGTCATAACTTTCCTTCCAAGGAGCAAGCATCTTTTAATTTCATGGCTGCAGTCATCATCCACAGTGATTTTGGAGCCCAAAAAAATAAAGTCTGACACTGTTTTCCACTGTTTCCCCATCTATTTGCCATGAAATGATGGGACTGGATGCCATGAACTTAGGTTTCTGAATGTTGAGCTTTAAGTCAACTTTTTCACTCTCCTCTTTCACTTTCATCAAGAGGCTCTTTAGTTCTTCTTCACTTTCTGCCATAAGGGTGGTGTCATCTGCATATCTGAGGTTATTGATATTTCTCCCAGCAATCTCGATTCCAGCTTGTGCTTCTTCCAGCCCAGCGTTTCTCATGATGTACTCCACACATAAGTTAAATAAGCAGGGTGACAATATACAGCCTTGGCGTACTTCTTTTCCTATTTGGAACCAGTCTGTTGGTCCATGGCCAGTTCTAACTGTTGCTTCCTGACCTGCATACAGGTTTGTCATGAGGCAGGTCAGGTGGTCTGATATTCCCATCTCTTTCAGAATTTTCCACAGTTTATTGTGATCCACAGTCAAAGGCTTTGGCATAGTCAATAAAGCAGAAATAGATGTTTTTTTCTGGAACTCTCTTGCTTTTCTGATGATCCAGTGGATGTTGGCAATTTGATCTCTGGTTCCTCTGCCTTTTCTAAAACCAGCTTGAACATCTGGAAGTTCACGGTTCACCTATTGCTGAAGCCTGGCTTGGAGAATTTTGAGCATTACCTTACTAGCATGTGAGATGAGTGCAATTGTGCCATAGTTTGAGCATTCTTTGGCATTGCCTTTCTTTGGGATTGGAATGAAAACTGACCTTTTCCAGTCCTGTGGCTACTGCTGAGTTTTTCAAATTTGCTGACATATTGAGTGCAGCACTTTCATAGCATCATCTTTTAGGATTTCTTAACAATATTAAATTATTTAAAATAAGATAACTGCAAATTTAAGCTGCATTGAAGTATAGCTTTTACTTACCACACTGACAAATACATAAAATTTTATTACACATTAATGTGACAGTTCAAAAGGAATTTATTTATTATCAAAGATGGTGTAAATTGTTCAACTCATATCAATACTTCTCAAAATTGCAAATGAACATGCATTTTCTTTCATGTATTTTACTTCCAGGAAACTGTCTTACAAATATCATGTCTATGGAAAATGTTCTCTCTCTCTCTCTATATATATATATATATATATATAATTAAGAACTTGCATAATAGCAAAAGTTTGGAAATAACCATAAATGTATGCCAATAATGAATTGTTTTTAAAAGCAAAGCATATTCATACAATGGAATTCTACTCCAATGAAAAATCAGGACAATTCTTTGAATAAATTGGTTTGGAATGAGTAACAAGTGTAAAAAGAAAATAAAATATATTTTACAAGTATTCCTATTTTAAAAAATGGAAAATATGCATCTGTGCTTGCATCAAATGTATGAAAGGGTAAAATAACAACAATAACATAAATAAATAACTAAAAATACAATAAATATTTTTTAAAATAACCAAAAATAAAAACCCCACAAGAACAACAATAGCTATCTATTAAGAATTGTCTTAATTCTTAATAGGTCTTCCCTGATGGCTCAGATGGTAAACAATCTGATGCAATGCAGAAAATCCAGATTTGATCCCTGGATCGGGTTGATCTCCTAGAGAAGGAATTGGCAACCCACTCCAGCACTCATGCTTGAAGAATTCCACGGACAGAGGAAGCTGGCAGGCTACAGCCCACGGGGTTGCAAAGAGTCAGACACTATTGAGCAACTAACTCTTTCACACACAGGAGGTGAATAATAAAGAAGTGAGGGATATCTTATACTGATTTCTTTATACTTGTTTTCACTTCTGAACCAGGTAAATATATCGCTTAATGAAAACAACTCTAATATGCAAAACAGAAATCATTACTCCTTACAAGAAAAATCTAATTATGTGGACAATCAATGACTTTTCTTGGTCACGTCAGAAAAGAGGTCACAAGGCAAACTGGCACTAATTTTCAAAACAGTCAAATCCAGAGTTACACAACCATATCTGACGTCCTGGAGCAGAAATAGCAGAAGTTATAAACAGGTGGGGACACTTAAATGGTAGTTTTGATGAACTGCTAAAGTCTGAGTGTAGACCATCATGATAGTGAGTAACTCCTAAGAACTGCAGTCCTAGGCACTGCCAAACCTTGCTGGGTTTTAGGTACAGAATCCCCATCAGATGCTCATGATGACAAACCAAGAGAAACTCCTTGTGTCTTGGTCAGAGAGAGAGAGGAATAAGTAGTCAGATAATACTTTCCCTAAAATGACTTACACAACTGGACATCCACATGTGGAAAAAAAAATTAATCCAAACACATTCAATTCAGTTCAGTTCAGTCACTCAGTCATGTCCGACTCTTTGCAACCCCATGAATCACAGCAGGCCCTGCCTCCCTGTCCATCACCAACTCCAGGAGTTTACTCAAACTCATGTCCACCAAATTGGTAATGCCATCCAGCCATCTCATCTTCTGTCATCCCCTTCTCTTCCTGCCCCCAATCCCTCCCAGCATCAGGGTCTTTTCCAATGAGTCAACTCTTCACATGAGGTGGCCAAAGTACTGGAGTTTCAGCTTCAGCATCAGTCCGTCCAATGAACACCCAGGACTTATCTCCTTTAGGATGGACTGGTTGGATCTCCTTGCAGTCCATGGGACTCTCAAGAGTCTTCTCCAACACCATAGTTCAAAAGCATCAATTTTTCGGCACTCAGTTTTCTTCACAGTCCAACTCTCACATCCATACATGACCCCTGGACAAACCATAGCCTTGACTAGATGGACCTTTGTTGGCAAAGTAATGTCTCTGCTTTTTAACGTGCTATCTAGGTTGGTCATACCTTTCCTTCCAAGGAGTAAGCGTCTTTTAATTTCATGGCTGCAGTCACCATCTGCAGTGATTTTGGAGCCCAAAAAAATAAAGTCTGACACTGTTTCCACTGTTTCCCTATCTATTTCCCGTGAAGTGATGGGACCAGACTCCAACACCCCTCACAAACATTCACTCAAAACAGATCACAGATATAACTGGGCAACACAAAATTGTAAAACACTTATAGAAGGTAACATAGAAGAAAACCTATTTGACTTGGGTATTAAAAAAACTTATTTCAATACAACATCAAAGGTATGGTACATGAAATAAATAATTGCTAAATGGGACTTCATTAAAATTGAAAGCTACTACTCTGAAATACAGTATCAACAGAATTAGAAGACAAGCCATAGGTAGGGATAAGATATTTGCAAAAGACACATCTGATAAAGTACTGTTATCCAAAGTATTCCAAGAATGTTTAAAACTCAGCAACATGAAAAACCCAATTTAAAAATGAGCCAAACACTTAACAGACATCTCAAAGAAAATATACACATAATAAATAAGCATATAAAAATATGCTCCAAATCACGTCATCAGGCAAATGCAAATTGAAACAATAAGATACCACTATCCACCTATTTGAATGACCAAAATCCAGAACACTATCAATACCAAATGCTGGTGAAGAGCTGGAACAACAGGAACTCTGATACATTGCAGTTTGAAATGTCAAAGGGTACAGTCATTTTGGAAGAAATGGGGAGAAAGCCAAAACCTAGAGAAATAAGAGACACATTGAAATCACTTTTACCTCGAGCCAGGCACAGCTGAACTTTAGTTTCAATGCATTTTTGAAGCAAACAGGGAAGAAATTTTTAAGAATACCTTTTCCCAAAGATAGAGGTTTATAAGAGGACTCCTTCACCATTTTGTTGAATCCAAAGAAATATTCCTCTGGCAGGTACAAAGAAGACTGAGTTGTTCCTGAGCCAGAAAGCCAATTTCCCTGAGATTTGTGTTTAAATATGTCAGCTTTTGCAAATTGTCTTCTTGATTTGAAGCCTAAAATCCCGACACCTGGATGGTCTAAACAACCTCACCAGGTACAGCAAAATGCTGAAATCATCAATAAATGGGTTGATATATCCCTCTAAGACAGAAAAAAATTAGAATAAAAGACAAAAGTCAGAAAAAGATTTAGTGTTTCAGAAAACAACTAAATTAACTTAAATTTCTTCTCAAAAGGATGGCTTATTCACTGATGTCTTCATTTACGTCTCAAAGACGCTTATTGAATAAGGAACAAAGACAAGGAGCAACCCAAAGCAACATAATTAAAAGCAGAGAAGGGCCACTGAATAGATAGCAGCTGAAACAATACACCAAGAGAGTTCACAAAGATTTCTGATCCAGATTGTAAATGAATAATGCTTACTACTAAATAACTGCAACTCAAGCTTGATAAGGTCTTTAAGGAACATAAAACCAGAAAAAGTGACTTAATAGTTGCGGGAAAAAGCATCAAATAGAACACCTAGGAAGTCATTCTTTATATCAGAATTATTTATATCAGAATTATATCAGAATTATTTATAAAATAATTTCAATAGTTTCACTATGGTGCATTTAAGTATAGATTCTGTTGTTATTTGACAAAAGATGTGTAAAGTTCTCTGAAACAGCAAACTGTCTTTCACCAATTTTGGAAATTGTTGGTTTCTATGTCTTGAAATACTGCATCTTTCACAACCTCTCTCTACACCTTTCAGGATTTTTGTAACATGCAATATAGAGTTTAAACCATATCCCATATATCGCCTATCAGTTCAATTCAGTTCAGTTCAGTTGCTCAGTCATGTCCAACTCTTTGCGACCCCTGCAGCACACTGAACTGCAGCACGCTAGGCCTCCCTGTCCATCACCAACTCCTGGAGTTTACCCAAACTCATGTCCATTGAGTCGGTGATGCCATCCAACCATCTCATCCTCTGTCGTCCCCTTCTCCTCCTGCCCTCAATTTTCCCCAGCATCAGGGTCTTTTCAAATGAGTCAGCTCTTCACATCAGGTGGCCAAAGTATTGGAGTTTCAGTTCCAGCATCAGTCCTTCCAATGAATATTCAGGACTGATTTCCTTTAGGATGGACTGGTTGGATCTCCTTGCAGTCCAAGGGACTCTCAAGAGTCTTCTCCAACACCACAGTTCAAAAACATCAATTCTTCAGTGCTCAGCTTTCTTCATAGTCCAACTCTCACATCCATACATGACTACTGGAAAAACCATAGCTTTGACTAGATGGACCTTTGTTGGCAAAGTAATGCCTCTGCTTTTTAACATGCTTTCTAGGTTGGTCATAACTTTCCTTCCAAGGAGTAAGCGTCTTTTAATTTCATGGCTGCAGTCACCATCCACAGTGATTTTGGAGCCCCCAAAAATTAAGTCAGCCACTGTTTTCCACTGTTTCCCCATCTATTTGCCATGAAGTGATGGGACTGGATGCCATGAACTTAGTTTTCTGAATGTTGAGCTTTAAGCCAACTTTTTCACTCTCCTCTTTCAGTTTCATCAAGAGGCTCTTTAGTTCTTCTTCACTTTCTGCCATAAGGGTGGTGTCATCTGCATATCTGAGGTTATTGATATTTCTCACAGTAATCTTGATTCCAGCTTGTGCTTCTTCCAGTCCAGCATTTCTCATGATGTACTCTGCATTTAAGTTAAATAAGCAGGGTGAGAATATACAGCCTGACATACTCATTTTCCATTTTGGAACCAGTCTGTTGGTCCATGGCCAGTTCTAACTGTTGCTTCCTGACCTGCATACAGGTTTCTCAAGAGGCAGGTCAGGTGGTCTGATATTCCCATCTCTTTCAGAATTTTCCAGTTTATTGTGATCCACACAGTCAAAGGCTTTAAACATAGTCAATAAAGCAGAAATAGATGTTTTTCTGGAACTCTCTTGCTTTTTCCATGATCCAGCGGATGTTGGCAATTTGATCTCTGGTTCCTCTGCCTTTTCTAAAACCAGCTTGAACATCTGGAAGTTCACGGTTCACATATTGCTGAAGCCTGGCTTGGAGAATTTTGAGCATTACTTTACTAGCATGTGAGATGAGTGCAAATTAGTGCTAGTTTGAGCATTCTTTGACATTGCCTTTCTTTGGGATTGGAATGAAAACTGACCTTTTCCAGTCCTGTGGCTACTGCTGAGTTTTCTAAATTTGCTGACATATTGAGTGCAGCACTTTCACAGCATCATCTTTTAAGATTTGAAATAGCTCAACTGGAATTTCATCACCTCCACTAGCTTTGTTCATAGTGATGCTTCCTAAGGCCCATCTGACTTCACATTCCAGGATGTTCAGCTCTAGGTGAGTGTGAGTGATCACACCTTCATGATTATCTGGGTCATGAAGATCTTTTTTGTCCAGGTCTGTGTATTCTTGCCACCTCTTCTTTGTAAAATTTTTATTTATTTTTCTTACCATGCTCTACTCTGGATATTCTAATTTTTTTCTAGTTTACTGGTTCTTTCTTCAGTTGTACCTGAATTTTCTTTAATCTACTATTAAAGAAAGAAAAAGGAAAGTGAAGTAGATCAGTCATGTCCAACTGTTTGCCACCCCTTGGACTATAGCCTACCAGGTTACTCCATCCATGGGATTTTCCAGGCAAGAATACTGGAGTGGGTTGCCATTTCCTTCTCCAGGAGATCTTCCTGACCCAGGGATTGAACCTGGGTCTCCCGCATTGTAGGCAGACGCTTTACCATCTGAGCCACCAGGGAAGTCCAACCTACTATTAAAACCACCACTCAACTATTAATGACTTCCCTTGTAACTCAGTAGGCAAGGAATCTGCACAAGAGTCAGATACAATTTAGCAAGTAAACCATCACCACCAAACTATTAACATTATTTTTCATCCTAGATATTATATTTGATATTTGGTATTTTTTATTTCTCTTGTGAAAGATTTGATCATGCTAGTTAATCCCTTGGATCTCTTAAATACAATGATTTTTAAACTACTACTGATAAAACCTTTTCACATAAAGCCAATATATGGGTCACCTGCATTTCTATTCTTATTAGTTGTTTTTTTCATTATGGATTTCCAACATATTTTAATGCCTGGTTATGTTTAATTGAGATATGTCCTTTTTGTCATGAAGATCCCCTGGAGAAAGAAATGACAACCCACTCTAGTATTCTTGCCTGGGAAATCCCATGGAGAGAGGAGCCTGGTGGGCTAAAGTCCCTGGGATCACAGTGTCGGATGCAACTCAGTCACTAAACAGCAATAACTTATTTGTAAGAAAATAAAATAGATCTCTTTTGTGGCTCCAAATGATGTTATTGTCTCCCAGAGGGCATGTAATTTAGTTCTTACAGATGATCTCACTATGAACAGTTAAGTATAAATAACTCAGAAAATAAGCTGATAAAAAAAACAGTTTGAATTTTTAGGATATGGGTTTGTTTCAATGACTCCTCATGATGAAGTTTGAACATTCTTTGACACTGTCTTTCTTTGGAATTGGAATGAAAACTGACCTTTACCAGTCCTGTGGCCAATGTTGAGTTTTCCAAATTTGCTGACACTTTAACAGCATCGTCATTTAGAATTTTAAACAGCTCAGCTGGAATTCCATCACCTCCACTAGTTTTGTTCCCACTAATGCTTCCTAAGGCCCACTTGACTTCATACTCCAGGATGTCTGGCTCTAGGTGAGTGACCACACCATCGTGGTTATCCAGGTCATTATGATCTTCTTCGTATAGTTCTTCTGTGTATTCTTACCACCTCTTCTTAATCTCTTCTGCTTCTGTTTTGTCCTCACTGTTTCTGTCCCTTATCATGCCCATCCTTGCCTGAAATGTTCCCTTGATATCTCCAATTGAGCAAAGGAATTTCTAGTCTTTCCTGTTCTGTTGTTTTCTTCTCTTTATTTGCATTATCCACTAAAGAGGCTTTCTTATCTCTCCTTGCTATTGTGGAACTCTGCCTCCAGTTGGGTATATCTTTCCCTTTCTCCCTTGACTTTCGCTTTTGCACAATTCTACTCACTTCACAAGCTAGCAAGGTAATGCTCAAAATCTTTCTAACTAGGCTTCAGCACTACATGAACCAAGAACTTCCAGATGTACAAGCTGGATTTAGAAAAGGCGGAGGAACCAGAGATCAAATTGACAACATCCGTTGGATCATAGAGAAAACAAAAGAATTCCAGAAAATACATCCACTTCTGCGTCTTTGACTACACTAAAGCCTTTGACTGTGTGGATCACAACAAACTGCGTAAAATTCTTAAACACATGGGGATACTAGACCACCTTACCTGCCTCCTGCAAAACCTGTTTGCAGGTCAAGAAGCAACAGCTAGAACCAGACATGGAAAAATGGACTGATTCAAAATTGGGAAAGGAGTACATCAAGGCTGTACATTGTCATGATACTTCTTTAACTTTTATGCAGAGTACAACATGCAAAATGCCAGTCTAGATGAATCACATGCTGGAATAAAAATGGCCGGGAGAAATATCAACAACTTCAGGTATACACATGATACATGACAGAAAGCAAACAGGAACTAAAGAGCTTCTTGATGGGGGTGAAAGGCAAGAGTGAAAAAGCTGACTTAAAACTCAACTTAAAAAACTAAGATCATGGCATCTGGTCCCATCACTTCATGGCAAATGGGGGGAAAGTGGAAATGTGGGAAATTTTATATTTTTGGACTCCAAAATCACTGTGGACATTGACTGCAGTTATGATACTAAAAAATGCTTGCTCTTTGGAAGGAAAACCATGGCAAACCTAGACAGCATATTAAAAAGCAGAGACGTCACTTTGCCAACAAGTGTCCATATAGTCAAAGCTTTCTTTTTTCCTGTAGTCATATATGGATGCAGAGAAGGCAATGGCAGCCCACTCCAGTTCTCTTGCCTGGAGAATCCCAGGGACGGGGCAGCCTGGTGGGCTGCCGTCTATGGGTTCGCACAGCGTCAGACACGACAGAAGTGACTTAGCAGCAACAGCAGCATGTATGGATGTGAGAGTTGGACCATAAAGAAGGCTGAAGTAAAGTGAAGTGAAAGTCACTCAGTCATGACCAACTCTTTGCCACCCGGTGGACTATACAGTCCACGGAACTCTCCAGGCCAGAATACTGGAGTGGGTAGCCGTTCCCTTCTCCAGCAGATCTTCCCAACTCAGGGACTGAACCTAGGTCTCCTGCATTGCAGGCGGATTCTTTACCAGCTGAGCCACAAGGGAAGCCCCAAAACACTGAAGAATTGATACTTTTGAACTGTGGTGTTGGAGAAGACTCTTGAGAGTCCCTTGGACTGCAAGGAGATCAAACCACTCTATCCTAAAGGAAATCAACCCTCAACATTCATTGGAAGGACTGATGCTGAAGCTGAAACTCCAATACTTTGGCCACCTGATGCAAAGAACTGACTCTTGTGAAAAGACCCTGTTGCTGGGAAAGATTGATTGCGATTGCAGGAGGAGAAGGAGGCACCCAAGGATAAGATGGTTGGATAGCATCACTGACTCAGATATGAGTCTCTGCAACTTTAATAATGATACAATATTAACAAAATGTTTATATATAGTCAAACACTTCAATATTAGAAGCATCAACATTCTCTAACAAATCAACGAAATATAGGAAAATAACATGTGTCACTTAATATTTATTTCAGACAAAACAACTCTAATTTCATCAAACATTTTTTAAAATATACTTGTCAGAGCTGCTAATTATACTTTTCATTCCTCTTTGGATATACTCATGTGTGTTATTCTTTTTAAATTAATACTCCAAAATAAAAACTATACCAAATAAAAATGATCTGATTAGTGTTTAAGTTTAATGATGGGCAAAAACTCCATTGGCTCATTTATTTACCATATCTTGATCCATGCAGCTGTAGAAAACTTGAAGTACTAAGGTAGCAGATATACTTCTGAGGATATTAAATAAGGTGAGCAAAACCCTGAATAATTAGCTACCTCTGAAATTGATGGTTGAAAGACATGATGGGGGGGAAATTACAAATTAGATGTCCAGGGATGAAAAACCGAGCTATGCAAAATAAAATTAAAACCAAATCTGTCTTTGAATAATTAGTAAGAAATAGAGTGAAAAGCATCCTTAGGAATTATTTCACAGAACAACAGGTTTTCAGGCAGACTTTCTTGGGTGGCTGTACCAAATCTTTTTATTTTTAACTAAGAAATTATCTGCAAGACCCACATGTATACCAAAATTGGAACTTTTACTCTAAAGCACATAAAACACAACATCCACAGTTCTAGAAATTACTGCTGCTGCTGCTGCTAAGTCACTTCAGTCGTGTCCGACTCTGTGTGACCCCATAGATGGCAACCCACCAGGCTCCCCCATCCCTAGGATTCTCCAGGCAAGAACACTGGAGTGGGTTGCCATTTCCTTCTTCAGCTCATGAAAGTGAAAAGTAAAAGTGAAGTCGCTCAGTCGTGTCCAACTCTTAGCGACCCCATGGACTGCAGCTTACCAGGCTCCTTTGTCCATGGGATTTTCCAGGCAAGATTACTGGAGTGGGGTGCCATTGCCTTCTCCCTAGAAATTACAACTCTATCTAAATATTACTTTAAATTAAAAAATATTCAATTATTGATCAACTGATAATATTACAATAAAACTTGTTTGCCTACAGCCAGTATCCATATCAAATGACTTATTTAGGCATCTGTTGCATCTTTGACTTCAACTTTATTATGAGAATTAGAGGCCAGCAATAAAAATGTAACCATAGTTATTCTTACCTCCAAGTTTTGCAGTCAGTAGCTGAATTTACTATTACTATTGTCTATTGCTATTGATATTGGACATTATCAAATATGGCGTGTTGATGTGTGTGTGTATGTGTGTGTGTATGTGTGTGTGTGTGTGTGTGTGTGAGTGTGTGTTAGTCACTCAGTCATGTCTGACTCTTTGTGACCCCATGGACTATAGCCCTCCAGGTTCCTCTGTCCATGGAATTCTCCAGGCAAGAATAGTTTGTCAATCCCTTCTCCAGGGGATCTTCCCAATTCAGAGACCAAACCCAGGTCTCCTGCATTTCAGGCAGATTCTTTATCATCTGAGCCACCAGGGAAGCCCCAGGCCAAAGATGTCTATGACTTAATCCTAATCCTGGAAATTGTGAATGTGTTATATTACACAGAAAAGGGGAATTAAGGTTGCAGGTGGAATAAATTTTGTAATCCACTGACCTTCAAATGGGAAGATTATTATGAACTATTCACAAGGACCCAGTGTAATCACATTACTCTTAAGAAGAAGTTGACCAAGTAGGGCAGAGAGATTCAGCTTGATATAGATTCCTTCTACCTCTTCTGGCTTGGAAGATAGAGTGAGGGGTCATGAGCCCAGGACTGTAGTGGTTCCTAGAAGCTAAGAATAATCTTCATTTGACAGCCAGCAAGAAAACAGGGAGCTTTTCCTGTAGCCACAAGGATCTAAATTCTACTAACAAAACAGATGAGCAAAGAAACTAATTTGTCCGTAGAATCTCCAGAAAGGAATCCTACTGATGTTTCATTTTATCCCTGTGGGGCCCATACCAAATTTCTGACCGGCAGAAGACAGAAAATTGTGTTCTATAAACGTCTCAGGCTGTTGTAATTTGTTATAGTAGCAAAAAAAGGGACACCAAAGTTACAGACCCCATCTCAGGAAACAATAAAAAAATACCTATTTCAAATAAGTTGTTATAAATGTGCTAAAAACACACATGTTCACATAAACACTTGAAATACTTTTGCTTACTAAGTCCACTTCATCTTAATTTTATATGTCCCTCATGAAAATCTTGGGAGGAAAGGCAATTTAAATTTAGAATAGAAAATACCATTGGGGCTTTATATTTATGGAAATATGGTAAACACCACTATTCCCTGATTCCAATTTAATAGCAATCTTCAAGTGTATGTTTTACTGGTTTAACCTTTATTAGATCACTTTCAAAGGGCTTGGGAAATGTATGTGTATATAGACTTCAAACTCTAGGTGTCTGCTCTGTTGTACTCATATAAAACCAACATTAGATTTTAAGGTTTTTAACCTTTAAAAATAAAGCAATCTGTTATGGTAGGTTTTATATGGCATGCTTAATGTTTTCTGTCTCTCTCCTGTCCTAGATTTTAGGACAAAGCAGAGAATTATAACTACCTGAGGGCTGGAAAGATTATTGTTGACACAAAACGAAGAATAACTTAGTGTGATCATAAAATCACCCTGTGCAGCTAACATTAGGAAAAAAGAAACTATGTCGATGGTAAAATTATTCTTTTATAAACTAAAATAATTTATAATAAAATAAAATTAATGCCATTTTTTGTGGGTGTGAATTTTGGTCTTTACATTGCTCTCAACAAATTATAACACTTTTAAGAATGAAAAAATCCCTGAAAAGGTCTTTGAGATGGATTAGATAAAAGAGTATCCTGAATAAAGCACTGTGCAGCCCTAATCTGGTACCTTATGATCTATTCATACAAGAAGGACCATATATAAAGGAGAGGAACTTTTTTTTTCTTTTTCTTTGTTTTTTAGATTTTTTTTTATGTGGGCTATTTTTTAAGTCTTTACTGAATTTGTTATATTATTGCTTCTCTTTTATGTTTTGGTTTCTTTGTGGGATCTTAACTCCCTGACCAGGGATTGAACCCACAGTCCCTGTGTTGGAAGGCAAAGTCTTAACCACTGGACCCCAAGGAAGTCTCAAGAAGATGAACATTTCTTGACTGATTCCTTTCACAGCCCATTTTCTATAAACAACACTATAAAAAACATGCTGTTTAATTTTTGTAACAGTCTACATATGTATTGTTAGAATTTATCATGATTTGTCTTATTATGTACAAGAAGCTGTTATTGGTAATAAAAAAGCAGTCAGTAAAGACAAGCTGTTTCTACTGGGAATTCCAGGTTTGTTTAGCAGTCTGGACTTTTATACCTACTATGAGATAATAAATACTAATGCTTCATCATAGACATTTTATAGCAAACATCAAAGGTAAATCTTAGTCAGCAAATTCAAAAGTTGGCAAGCTATGGGCCAGAGGTCAAATCCAGCTGGCTGCCTCTTTTTATAAATAAAATTTTACCTGAACACAACCATGTATATTTCTTTTGGTTTTTGTTTGCTTGCTTGCTTTTGTTAGCTTGTCACTGTCTTCTTCTGCATCCATTGCATATTTTTTCACTGGGTCTTGTTTTCTTTTCATAAATTTTTACTTACATATTGTTTATGGTTGCTTATGTTTATTATTTATGCCTATCGTTTCACACTGTAATGACAGGGTTGAGCTGTAACAGAGACTATGGCCCACAAAGTCTAAAATATTGGCCCTTTATAGAAAAAAATGTTGCCTAGTGATGTAACTGATGGTAATGTTTGTATATAAACAAATAGTATCAATAAAATATTAATAGCATATAATATATCTATCATGTAAATTTTGATTAAAAAAAGAGATGTTAAAGTTTACCTTTAAGGTCAGGAAACTTTTCCTAGAAGAGATAATGTTTCAGTTGAGTTTTAAATTATGAACTGAAATCTATTACCTGGATAAGGGGGATATACAAAAAAGGCAGTTATGTAAGGAAATGATATGTTAATTAGCTTGAAGATAGTAATCATTTATCTCTTTATATATATCCAATCATCATGGCATATGCCTTAATATACACAATTTTAACTCATAAATAAGAACATGTTTAAAATGTCATAGAATTCTCATGTTCATAACAGCACTATTCAGAATAGCAAGGATATGCAAGCAACCTGTGTCCTTTGATGCATCAGTGGAGACATTGGGCCATGAATACACAATAAAATATTATATATCATAAAAAAAGAAAAGCCTGCCATTTGCGACAACATGGATAGACTTTGAGGACATTATGCTAAGTGAAATAAGTCAGACTGAGAAAGAAAAACACTGTATGATTTCACTTGCATGTGGAAGGAAAGTGGTCAAAGTCACAAATGTCCAGTTAGAAGATAAGTAAGTACTGGAAGCTGAGCACTGAAGAATTGGATGCTTTTAAACTGTAGTGTTGGAGAAGACTCTTGAGAGTCTCTTGGACTGCAAGAAGGTCAAACCAGATAATCCTAAAGGAAATCAGTCCTGAATATTCACTGGAAGGACTGATGCTGAAGCTGAAACTCCAATACTTTGGCCACCTAATGTGAAGAACTGACACTTTTAAAAAGACTCTGATACTGGGAAAGGTTGAAGGTAGGAGGAGAAGGGGACAACAGAGGATGAGGTGGCTGGATGGCATCACTGTCTTGATGGACATGAGTTTGAGCAAGCTCTGGGAGCTGGTGATGGACAAGGAAGCCTGGCGTGCTGCAGTCCATGGGGTGGCAAAGAGTCGGACATGACTGAGCAACTGAACTGAACTGAAGTACTGGAAATGTCATGTACAAGATGATAACCATAGTTAACAGTGCTATCTGGTATATTTAAAAGTTGCTTAGAGTAGCTCCTAACATACAAGGATAAAACATTTTTCTTATTTTTGTATCAATATAAGATGACAGATGATAACTAAACTTATTGTAGTGATCATACTGAAATATATGATAGTCAAATCATTATGCTATCTATATATCTTAAACAGTGCTATCTGTCAATTATATATGCATGAAACTAGGAAAAAAGGAATTCTACCAAACTTAAAGCAAGATACACAGTAACACTGAAGATAATGACTTATGAAAATAAATATAAGTATTCCATAAACTGGGCTTCCCCAGTGGCTCAGATGGTAAAGAATCTGCCTGCAATGCAGGAGACCCCAGTTTGATCCCTGGGTTGGGAAGATCCCCTGGAGACTGGAATGGCTACCTGCTCCAGTATTCTTGCCTGGGAAATCCCATGGACAGAGGAGCCTGGTGGGCCCCAGTTCTTAGGGTAACAAAGAGTCAGACACAGCTGAAGCAACATAGCCCCATTGCACCAGCCTGTTCAGATCCTTCACACTCACCAACTTTTAGATTGTATAAAATCGCTCCCAGTTGTAGCTATTTTTCAGTAAATAACTACTGAATATTTTGAATGCTTCTTGTTTCAAGATCTTTTATACTCCTCATTTCTATCCTCTGCTTTCTTCTGCACAAAATTGATCCTATGCAGGTCTTAGAAATGTTGAAGGCCTTTCACTGTATGTCTATATTTGGGGGTTCATAGGGATACCTTGTCAATCAACTTTGTTGTAAATATCTCTAATGCCTTTGATATAATTGCTTTTGCTAATTAGTTTCCAGTTTTGTTTAATAAGGAGACTCTGGGATGTTCAAAACAATATCATTGCTACCATCTTCCCAAAACCTTCCACATTTTCATTTTTAATTATTTGATATTACTGTTGCTAGAGATGAAATGAGAGCCGTCCTACATTCATTGATCATTCAGATTTAAAAAGAAATTTCTGTGTCTTCTAAGCAATACATAGTAGTATAAGGAATAATTTAAGAGACAAGTAATTGAGTCTGAATGTTTATGTAACTCGGAATTTAATGGCACAAACTCTGAAATTATGGAGTGCTGAATTAAAAGACCAATTTGTAAATCAGCTCAGAAGTCTATATGTGACTTAAAATTGTATATAATAAAAGTACCATTGCATTTATTGAAGCTGTTTTTCCTTGCAGAATAATCTCGGTTTCTCTTTTCCTTATGAGTATGCATGCTGCAACTGAATCTATACTTTCCAATATATCTTCTTTCAGCAGTCCAATCAATATTAATAAACAGAATTTTGAGTTTCTGCTTAATCAAGTGTATAGTAGGAGCTTTACCAAGTCTGTTCCTCTTCTCTGCCTACATTAGCTTCACCAGAGGTAATTAAGTTTTATCACGTAATTGAAGAGGCAGAAACTAGAAAGGCAGGAAAACAGCAATTTATGCAATCTCTTTTAGCAGCTCAAGACTTTTTAACAATGGGTAAGCAATGTAAAATGCAGGGAAATTGAAAGAATAAGCACAAGGCAATTTTCCAATAAAGTATTCTTTAATATAGAATTTATAAATACAACTGTTTTATTTACTACCATTTTAAATACATAAAATTGCACTTAAAATGGTATCTTATCTTTCAGACTATGATATTGGATTATGAAAAAAACATATAATAACTCTCCCCTCTCTTAAGACCACATCTCAATGAAGAAAAAAAAATTTTAAGTAAGTAGTATCAGGAAATGAATAAAACAAGAAATTTCAATGAATTTATGAAATATAGAGTAAATAAATAAAGCAGAAGTTGCTGCTTAAAGAGAAAGTAGAAGACAAATCCAACCTATTTTACATAAACCTGGAGAGGCTCAGAACACAAAGACTGAAGATAAAAGAAACATAGAAATCAGTGGGATTCAGAACACAGTGTGAAGTAGAACATCAGTGAGATAATCGTAGTTCTAGAAAGAACTCATAAAATGACCTAATGAGATGAGAAGAAAAAATGATGGTAGTACTTGAGAATAATGTCTTCTTAACCGAAGTTTTGAGGGTCCCCCTAAAAACACCTCTATTTCCAGACTTATATCTAAGCTAATGTTTCTCAGACAACAGACCTCCCCACATACTGACTGCTACATGGGTCTTCCAAGGTTCACCACACATGTGAGATCTGGAAATACAAAAAATTAAGAAGAAGTTTAAACAGAAAGGCTTAGCAGAAAGAGAAGACATAAAAAGGGAAAAGACAAGGCCTTTAATAAGTGTCACAAAACATATTTGCAGTCATATTATTTCTACGAAAGAAAATTAGGGTGTTACACCACCCTTATGGCAGCAAGTGAGGAATTAAAGAGCCTCTTGATGAAAGTGAAAGAGGAGAGTGAAAAAGTTCACTTAAAACTCAACATTTAGAAAACTAAGATCATGGCATCTGGTCCCATCACTTCATGGCAAATAGATGGGAAACAACAGAAACAGTGACAGACTTTATTTTCTTGGGCTCCAAAATCACTACAGATGGTGACTGCAACCATGAAATTAAAAGATGCTTGCACCTTGGAAGAAAAGTTATGATCAATCTAGACAGCATATTAAAAAGCAGACATCACATTGCCAACAAAGGTCCATCTAGTCAAAGTCATGGTTTTTCCAGTAGTCATGTATGGGTGTGAAAGTTGGACTATAAAGAAAACTGAGCACCAAAGAATTGATGCTTTTGAACTTTGATGTTGGAGAAGACTCTTGTGAGTTCCTTGGACTTCAAGGAGATCCAACCAGTCAATCCTTAAGGAAATCTGTACTGAATATTCATTGGAAGGACTGATGCTGAAGCTGAAATTCCAATATTTTGGCCACCAGATGTGAAGAACTGACTCACTGGAAAAGACCTTTATGCTGGGAAGGATTGAAGGCGGGAGAAGAGGATGAGAGAGGATGAGGTAAGGTTGGGTGGCATCACCGACTTGATGGACATGAGTTCGAGCAAGCTCCAGGAGTTGGTGATGGACAGGGAGGCCTGGTGTGCTGCAGTTCATGGGGTCACAAGAGTCAGACACGACTGAGCGACTGAACTGAACTGAACTGAACTGATAGTGAAAGAGACAGAAACTTATACCAAGAAAAGAGACAAAGACAGAAGATTAGGGAGCACTTCAGTTTCATTGATGTTAAGATATGGCAGTGCATCAGGCTTCTCCAAGGAAACAAAATAAATAATGTGTGTGTGTGTGTGTGTGTGTGTGTGTAGATATACATATATATATACATTCATATGTAAAATTTTATTACATTTTGAGGAATTGGCTGAAGTAATTGTGAGGGCTGGTGAGCCTGAACATGTAAGGCAGTCTGACCAACTAGAAACTCATGTGGGAGGTGATGTTTCATTCTTGAAGCAGAGTTTCTTCTTCTCTGGTGAAGAATAGTTTTTGTTCTTAAGGCCATCAAGGAATTATGAGGCTCATTTCCATTACTGATGACAATCTCCATACAATGGAATACTACTCAGCCATCAAAAAATGAAACTTTGCCATTTGCAAAAATATGAATGGACTCGAAGGATACTATGCTAAGTGAAATAAGTCAAACAGAGAAAGACAAATACTGTATGATATCACTTACATGTGGAATCTAGAAAATATGATGAACTAGTGAATATAACAACAACAAAAAAATAGATTAACAGATATAGAGATCAAAGTGGTAACTACCACTGGGGAGAGAAAGGAAGGAGGGACAGTGTAGGAGTTGAGGTTTAAGAGGTACAAACTATTACGTATAAAATAAGCTATAAGGATATACTGTACAACACAATATAGCTAATATTTTATAATAACTATAAATGGAGTATAACCTTAAAAATTATAAATCACTATGTTGTATACATATAACATATATAATATCATACATCATCTATACTTCAATAAAAAATAAAATAGTAAAAAAAGTCAGCTGATAATAGATATTAAGCACATTTATAAAACACCTTCACAGAAACACCTACATTAGTGTTTTATCAATTAGTTTGGTCCTATAGCCTAACCAAGTTGATAGCTAAGACACTTATACCAAATACTCTGTTGAATACAGTACAGCATATTGGTTAAAATATGGATCCTCTTTTATTAAGCATATCTGATGATCTCAAGAGAATAAGAAATTACCAGGCAAAATTCTAAGAGAAAATAGGGCATAAACATGTTGGAAAACATCAGAGCAACAAAAACAATTTTGCTAAGGACTAGCTGCTGATCCTAGCAAACTTGGGCTTTCCTTTGGAAGCCTAAGAGATGGAAATAACGGGAGCCAAGGTCCAATCCCCTTACTGTATGGGCAACTCTTAGGAGAACTTGTCCATTTTATTTTATTTTATTTTATTTTATTTTATTTAGAACTTGTCCATTTTAAACTGGGTCTCCAACAAGGTCTGCTCTCAGGGTTAAGGGGAAATGGAAGTGAAATCACTCCCACTTTATGAGAAGTGATAAGGACTTCTGGATGCTAGGTGGTGCAGGGCTGAAAAAAAAAAAAAAGAGAAAAATGCATCCTGGAAAAGTTATAAAAGGATCATCTTACAGATTTTCAAGCCAGGATCACATAGAAGCCTTCTGAAAGTTGAAAAAGACCAATCAGAGTATTATAGTGAAAGTGAAAGTTGCTCAGTCATGTCCAACTCTTTGCAACCCCATGGACTGTATGGTCCATGGAATTCTCCAGGCCAGAATACTGGAGTGGGTAGCCTTTTCCTTCTCCAGGGGATCTTCCCAACCCAGAGATCGAACCCAGGTCTCCCACATTGCAGGCAGATTCTTTACCAGAGTTTTATAATAATTGCACATAAAAAATTTAAGCAATCTATATAATTCCTAGAAGGTTAACAAAGGAGAATAAGTATTAGATCTTGAGGGAGAGAAAGATTTCTTAATCAAGACACAAAATAACACTAATAAGAAAGAAAAAATACTAATATGTTCATCTAATTGAAATTAAGAACATCTTAAGCATCAGAGGATATCATGAAGTGAGTGAACAGACAAGTACCAAATCTGGAGAAAATATAATGTAACCAAAAAGGAATGTATATACAGAGGATATACAAAGAACTCCTTTACATCAAAGGTATTGTTTCTGGGTTTTACACCCAAAAAAATCTGCAAAAAACAAAAACAAAGGTAAAAACACAGACACCCTAATAGAAACACAAGCAAAAAGAGAATCATGATTATGTGTTTCACACACCAAAAACTCCAAATGGCTCTGAAAAGTATGTGTTCCTTCACATGTTTTGTACCTGAAGATAAAAGTATTCATCATAAGTATAGTTACAAACAACACACTTTTGACATGTTAAAAGATTTAACATTTTAAAATAGGGGCTTCCGCGGTGGCTCAAATGGTAAAAAAAAATCTTCCTGTGAGGCTGGAGACCTGGGTTCGATCCCTGGGTTGGGAAGATCCCCTGGAGAAGGAAATGGCAAGCCACTCCAATGAAGGACAGGGAAGCCTGGCATGCTGCAGTCCATAAGGTCAGAGAGAGTCAGACATGATGTAGAGACCGAACAACAACAGTCATCCATTCAGGGCTTCCCGGGGGCTCAGCAGCTAAGAATCTACCTGCCAATGCAGAAAATGTAAGTTCAATCCCTGGGTCTGTAAGATCCTCTGAAGAAGGAAATGGCAACACATTCCCATATTCTTGCCTGGGGAATCCCATGGACAGAGGAACCTGGCAGGCTACAGTCCATGGGGTGGCAAAGAGTTAGATACAAATTAGCAACTAAACAACAACAACGACATCATCCACTTAAAAAATACATAATGAAGCTCTTCTTTAACAACAATAAAGATAGATCAATAGATAGATAAAAATATCTATTAGTAGTTAGCAGACAACCCACATTTAAATAATATTTTCCCATAATTTTGTGAACAGGAATCAAAAATTATTCACATAATATATTGCATGGTTTTATTGGGAGATTAATGGATTAACTGGGTCGAACATTTTCAAATTTGAAATAGCTGATTATCTCTTGACCTCTTCAGGGCTCAGGAATCAAGAGGCAATGAGCCAGTCTGTTATACCCAGCTTTGCACATCTCTGGAGTATAATTTGCTATTACATACCAGTGGGTTTATATATTGAAACAGCCACTTGGAAGAAACACTTGGACTTAATATAGTGAAATTCCAGATATGCATACATTTGACTTAACAGATTCACCCCGGAGATAAACCGTAAAGAAAATTCTGCATATAAACACTATGATAAATACATATGGAAGTTTATGAGCTTTATCTACAATAGTTCCAAACAAGAAACAATCATATATGTTTGATTGTGTCAAACAACAAACTGCTATATTCATACAATAGAATATAATACAGCACTGAAAATTGAAGGTAGATACAGGTACTTTTAAAAAGAAATGAATCAAATATAAAACAATTTTAAAATATAAGATGTGAAGAATATGATAGAATTATCTTTACTGATGTTCTATAGCAGATAAATTCTTATTATAATTTTAAGAGTGCAAAATTATATTTTTAGATGACAAAAATAAAAGGAAAAGCAAGGACAAAATGAAGCTAAAAATCTGTATAGTCGTTATCTAGAGGTGGTCGCTGGAGAGGAAGGGGAGAATAAAGAGAAAATGTGATTGGAAAAACGAGAAATATTCCATTTCTTGGCCTGGGTCACACATACATATATGCTTTCTTATGATTATTTATTAAACTGTTTACTTTTGTTTTTGAATTTTTCTTTACTAATGCCCCCCCAAGGGTGAAATAAAAGAAATATTGACTAAAAGAGGATACTTACATATGATGCTTGTATAATACTAATTTAATCAATATTCTGATGCCAAGCCTGAATATTTTTTAAAAGGTATCCAGATTATACCAGTGTGGATCCAGAATATAGAATCACATACCTGAGCCAGCAGTTTCTGTCTAAACATAAGAATGCTATGGGCCTCAGAGGTTATTTCAGAAAAACCGTGATTTAAGACACAGTTTCTGGAGACTGAGTTTAAGTCTTTATTTACAGAAATGACACACAAAATATATATTAAAATATTCAAATAATAGACTTCCCTGGTGGGGAAGTGGATATGATCTGCCTGCCAGTACAGGGGACATGGATTCAAGCCCTGGTCTGGGAAGATCCCACATACGGTGGGACAACTGAGCCCGTGTACCACATCTACTGAGCTTTTGCTCCAGAGCCTAAGAAAGTAGATGTGCTCTGTCCTGTCTAACTCTTTGTGGCCGCATGGCCTGTAGCCCACCAGGCTCCTCTGTCTGTGGAATTTTCCAGGCAGGAATCCTGGAGTGGGTAGCCATTTCCTTCTCCAGGGGATCTTCCCATCCCAGGGATGGAACCTGCATTTCTTCTGTCTCCTGCATTGGCAGGCAGGGTCTTTACCACTAGCGCCCCCTGGGGAGAGCCTGCGGAGCTGCAACTACCAAGCCTGTCTGCTGCCACTAACGAAGCCCCCGTGCCCTAGAGCGTGAGCTCCACAAGACCCCACAGTGAGAAGCCTGTGCGCTGCAATGAAGAGTAGCCCCCACTTGCTGCAACTCGAGAAAGCCCACATGCAGCGATGAAGACTCGGCACAGCCAAAAATAAATAAATAAAATTATAAAATTAAATTATTCAGATACCTAATTATACTGCTGACTGATTATACTATTACCTTATCTAATTTTGACTAGGTAATAGTTCCATATTTTAAAATGTTAACATTTTTAATAAAAATTAAATTAAAATGTGTGATGTGAAAAGTAACTCTTAAGCCTATCACATTCCTTTTCCAAGAGTCAATGATGCTTAACTGTTTCCTCAGCACTCCTCCAGCAGTCTGCATATATAAACATATATATTAGTACCACTTTTGTTCACATAAACAGAGTGAAATGTACACATTACAAGTTGCTATTTTCACTTCACAGGAACCAATATACATGCAGCTGCCTTGTAGCTTTCAAAGACCACAATGGATTGCTTTTATGTTTGTATGTTGTTGTTTTTCAAATATATAGATCTGTTCAGTCCAGTTCAGTTCAGTCGTTCAGTCGTGTCCGACCTTTTGCGACCCCATGAATCGCAGCACGCCAGGCCTCCCTGTCCATCACCAACTCCCGGAGTTTACTCAAACCCATGCCCATCAAGTCGGTGATGTCATCCAGCCATCTCATCCTCTGTCGTCCTCTTCTCCTCCTGCCCTCAATCTTTCCCAGCATCAGGGTCTTTCCAAATGAGTTAGCTCTTCGCATCAGGTGGCCAAAGTACTGGAGTTTCAGCTTCAGCATCAGTCCTTCAAATGAATCCCAGGAATGATCTCCTTTAGGATGGACTGGTTGGATCTCCTTGCAGTCCAAGGGACTCTCAAGAGTCTTCTCCAACACCACAGTTCAAAAGCATCAATTTTTCGGCTCTCAGCTTTCTTTATAGTCCAACTCTCACATCCTTACATGACCACTGGAAAAACCATAGCCTTGACTAGATGGACCTTTGTTGGCAAAGTAATGTCTGCTTTTCAATATGCTATCTAGGTTGGTCATACCTTTCCTTCCAAGGAGTAAGCGTCTTTTAATTTCATGGCTGCAGTCACCATCTGCAGTGATTTAGGAGCCCAAAATTATTAAAGTAGCATCTCATTTTCAATAGTAAAACACAGAAAACAAGAGAGAATGCTAGAAATATTTTAAAGGTACTGCTGAAGAATTAATAGAAGGAATGCAATATAAAACAAAACATTTATTTTGAAACAAAAATAAAACTACCAGCAATACATGACAGCTTATTCATTAGAAGTGGGAAAGGCAGAGCATGTGCCTGCTAAGCCCTGAGAACGGTGCACAGATGTTGAGGAAAACAGCCTCTGGTTCCCAGGCCTCACATTAGGCACGTGAGAGTCGTTGCCTGATGCGGGGAGAGTTTGGAAACTGGGGAGCACTGGGGATAACTACAGCAACATTAAAACCCCAAACCAGCCACGCCAGTGTCTGCACTTGCTAAACTCATCAGATAGGCAGCTTGAGGAAAGGAGAAAAAATTGCCAAGAAAAAATACCTTAGGGCCAATTGTTCTGCACACTGTTCAGTGTAGAGTTGAAAATTACAAGATGCAGTGAGGAAAAAAAAAAAAGCAACACATCTTTAAGTGTACTTCTGCTGACTACTCATTAAAAGATAAACTAATTCATAGAACTACAGGCAGAAATGGTCCTAATGATAGAACAGTTAAAATGGGATTGTAAATAACTATGATTATTATTTAAAGGACATGATGTAAAAGGTGGATGCTGTCTGAGAACAGACAGAATGTTATAAAGGAGTGATTGAAATTATTTTGAAAAAGTCAGCTATTTATGCTGGCAGTAAAAATAAAACAATATTAGAGATAATGAATTCCTCTGATGGACTTTTCAACAGACTGAACAGCACTAGATGAAGAAATAGTGAACTTGAACAATGATAATTAGGTATTATCTAAACTGAAGCACAAAGAGGAAAAACAAAGAGTAAAGGAAAACAAGCAAAGCAAACGCAACAGAGCACCCATGAGCCATTGGACAATTTTGAATATCTAATATAGATGCATTTGGAGTCCCAGAGGTAAAGAAAGAGGAAGTATGAAAAGTATTTGAAGATCTCAAGGACAAGAATTTTTCAAAACTACTGAATGACTGGAAGCCACAGATGCAAAATCTTGGAAATTCCATGCAGGAAATGTACCAGGAAAACATAACTAGACATGTAGTGAAATGTTAGTAGCTCAGTCATGTCTATTCACAACCCTATAGACTATAGTCTGCCAGGCTCCTCTGTCCAAAAACCCTACCTTGCACCATACATAAAAATTAATTTGAAAGTGATCATAGAGTTAAATGTAAGCACTCAAACTATAAAGCTTCTAGGAGAAAGTATAGGGAAAAAAATCTTTAATAACTGAAGTGAAGATTTTTTATTATGTGATACAAAGAAAAACATGAGACATAAAAGACAACAATGAGAAACTATACTGCAATTTTTAAGTTCTCTTGCTTGAAAAAACATTTAAGTTAATAAGAAGATAAGACTCAGACAAGGAGAAAATATTTGCAAATGACATTTCTTGCAAAGAACCTACATCCAGGATATAACAGAGAAACTTAAAAGTTTAATAAAATATAGACAAGCAGCCAGAATTAAAGTGAGCCAAAAAAAGAAAAGAAAAAAATCAACAGACGTTTCACCAAAAGAAGGTACACAGAGAGTAGATAAGTAGATGAAACGTTGCTTAACATCATTAAATCCAACAGTAATGCAAATTGCTATGACAATAAGATTCTACTTTACATGAAATAGATTAGCTAAAATTAAGACTGCCAATTATATATGAATTCAGTTTTTGGGCCACAGTCAAATCAAAACTGTATGCTAGGTTAAAGCCTCCTGTGTTTTGGTTTATTTGTTTAAATAAAGACTAGCACTCAATGCCTGCTTGCCAGATGGTGCTAGTGGCAAAGGAGGTGCTCCTGCATGAGACTCAAGAGACACGGGTTTGGTCCCTGGGTTGGGAAGATCCCCTGGAGGAGGAAATGGCAGCCTGCTCCAGTATTCTTGCCTGGGAAATTTCACGGACAGAGGAGTTTGGCAGGCTACAGTCCATGGGGTCATAAAGAGTTGTACACAATTGAGCATGTGTGTGCACACACACACACAAACACACACACACAACGCTCAATATATGAATTATTCTAACCTATAGTCAAGCTGATATAGAATATGTATTCTTTCTGTCTTCTCTAATATCTGCATATATATTCTGTATCTCAACATAATGTGTTAACAAGGAGTGTGACTTTTCCTTTGTGGAATCACTTACTGTAGGGAGGGGTAAGGGGGGGGCTGTTCCACAACAATTTACCTGGTAACTTTTTACAGTCATATAAAATTATGTGACATCAGGAGCTATAAGTTATGGAGCAGGAGATGCAACCCACTCCACTATTTTTGCCTGGAAAATTATATGGACAGAGGAGCCTGGTGGGCCACAGTCCATGGGATCGCAGAATAGTCAAAGATGACTAAGTGACTGGGTATGCAGACAGAGTTACACAGTAATTTGTTCTTTCGAAAATTTTTTATTGGAGCATATTTTGTCTCAGATACTCTATTAACCATTGTCTTCAAGGATATTAATAACAGACTGTTTTGTGTTCATAGTTTGACTTCATTTAATGCTTTTGAGATGCATTCATACAGCTACATGTATCTGTTCTTTTTTTATTTCTAAGTATTATTACATTGTATGCCTACTTCACAATGTTTTTATTCATTCACTAGTTGAAGGACATTTGGGCTTTTTCTACTTTTTCTTGAATAATGAATAAAATAGCTATAGACATTTGCACCCGGTTCTCTGTGCGGCTGTATGCTTTCACCCATTTGGATAAATTTCTAGGAAGGAATTAGCTATGGTCGCATGTATGGAAGCATTTGGTTCAATGTATCTTAATACAAAACAAACTGCCAAGTTTGTTTCCGAACTTATATCACTTTTACTTCCTATTAGCGATGTATAAATGTTCCAATTGCTTCACATCCTTACCAGCACATCTAACCCACCTGAGCTTGCAAATCAAATTAGTGCAGTCCATCAAGTAGATTTAAATCTGTGAAAATACGTAGTGAAATTACTGCCAAAGGCAATAACTCTGTCAATGGGAATACTTTTAGGATCTCAATCCAATAATATTTGTAAAAATGAACCTAAATGCATTTAGGATTGATTTGTTTTACCTCATTTTGATTGGGAATTGTTTCCCTAATTTACTCTGCCGCCTGTGCAAATAATTTAATTCTGTTTCTCAATTCTTCCAATTTACAATGGTTGTAATTTTAGGGAGTCTATGGGGAAAAATTGCAAAATGATGAGGTAAATATTTATGTTTTCAAATCTACATCAATTGAAAGTCTCACTTTATGGAAGAAATGTTTAAAAATAAATCATAACACTATTTGTCTCAATTAGCAGAAATCCAGCTAGCAATAGAAGAAAAATAAGCAAATCAAAAGATTTTTGCAGGAGGAAAAAAGGTACATCCAACTAAATTCAACTGGATTAAAGTAATATACTATAGCAGGGCATCAGCTACTCAATGGACATGAATTTCATCCAGCTTAGGGAGCTGGTGAAGGACAGGGAAGCCTGGCGTGCTGCAGTCCATAGGGTTGCAGAGTCAGACACGACAGAGTGACTGAAAAATAGCAGTGCATTAACCTCGTGATGAAAGTGAAAGAGGAGAGTAAAAAAGTTGGCTTAAAGCTTAACATTCAGAAAACTAAGGTCATGGCATCTGGTCCCATCACCTCATGGGAAATAGATGGGGAGACAATGGAAACAGTGGCTGACTTTATTTTTTGTGGCTCCAAAATCACTGCAGATGGTGACTGCAACCAAGAAATTAAAAGATGCTTACTCCTTGGATGGAAAGGTATGACCAACCTAGACAGCATATTAAAAAGCAGAGACATTACTTTGCCAACAAAGGTCCATCTGGTCAAGGCTATGGTTTTTCCAGTGGTCATGTATGGATGTGAGAGTTGGACTGTGAAGAAAGCTGAGCGCCGAAAAATGGATGCTTTTGAACTGTGGTGTTGGAGAAGACTCTTGAGAGTCCCTTGGACTGCAAGGAGATCCAACCAGTCCATCCTAAGGGAGACCAGTCCTGGGTGTTCATTGGAAGGACTGATGCTGAGGCTGAAACTCCAATACTTTGGCCACCTTATGCGAAGAGTTGACTCGTTGGAAAAGACCCTGATCCTGGGAGGGATTGGGGGCAGGAGGAGAAGGGGACGACAGAGGATGAGATGGTTGGATGGCATCACCGACTCGATGGGCATGAGTTTGAGTAAGCTCCGGGAGTTGGTAATGGACAGGGAGGCCTGGTGTGCTGCGGTTCACGGGATCTCACAACTGAGTGACTGAACTGAACTGAACTGACTGATAGTAGGAAGGGTACTGGAGAGTGCTGAAAAATTCACTTAATTTCAGAGTGAATTTTCAAACCGAGAAAAATTTAAACTTATTTTTAAAAACAAATAGAGTATTACTTCCTGTTTATGAAAATCCACTTACTAAGAAGGAACATGGAGTTTATGATAAGTCAGCAATTATAGAGAGCTAATCTGAAGTTTTGTAAAGTCTCTTCTCTTCTAAAATATTACAACCATTTCTTTGGTACATTCTACTAAATAGGGGCTTTCCTGGGGACTCTGATGGTATAGAATCTGCCTGCAATGCAGGAGACCTGAGTTCAGTCTCTGGGTCCAGGAGAGCCCCCAGAGAAGGGAATGGCTACCCATTCCATTTTTGTTGCCTGGATAATTCCACAGACAGAGGAGCCTGGTGACCAATAGTTCATGGAATCAACTGAGTGACTAACACACACACATACACACGTACATGCACACACACACACACACACACACACACACACACACATGATTAAATAGAGGGCTTCCCAGGTGGTGCTAGCGTAAAGAAGCTACCTGCCAATGCAGGAAACAAAAGAAATGCTGGTTCAATCCCTAAGTTAGGAAGATGCCCTGGAGGAAGGCATGACAACTCACCCCAGCATTCTTGCCTGGAGAATCCACTGGACAGAGGAGTCTGGCAGCCTACAGTCCATAGAGTCACAAAGCTTCGGACACAACTGAAGTGACTGAGCATGCAGGCACTATGAAATAGAGTCTTGGCTAATTTTTGACATCCAAACCTAGGTTAGAACACATCAATTCAGCTCAGTTCAGTCATGCAGTCGTGTCAGACTCTTTGCTACCCCATGAATTGCAGCACGCCAGGCCTCCCTGACCATCACCAAATCCCGGAGTTTACTCAAACCCATGCCCATCGAGTCGGTAATGCCATCCTACATCTCATCTTCTGTCGTCCCCTTCTCCTCCGGCCCCCAATCCCTCCCAGCATCAGGATCTTTTCCAATGAGTCAACTCTTTGCATGAGGTGGCCAAAGTACTGGAGTTTCAGCTTCAGCATCAGTCCTTCAAATGAACACCCAGGACTGATCTCCTTTAGGATGGACTGGTTGGATCTCCTTGCAGTCCAAGGGACTCTCAAGAGTCTTCTCCAACACCACAGTTCAAAAGCATAAATTTTTCAGCACTCAGCTTTCTTCACAGTCCAACTCTCATATCAATACATGACCCCTGGACAAACCATAGCCTTGACTAGATGGACCTTTGTTGGCAAAGTAATGTCTCTGCTTTTTAATATGCTATCTAGGTTGGTCATACCTTTCTTTCCAAGCAGTAAGCGTCTTTTAATTTCATGTCTACAGTCACCATCTGCAGTGATTTTGGAGCCCCCCAAAAATAAAATCTGACACTGTTTCCACAGTTTCCCCATCTATTTCCCATGAAGTGATGGGACCAGATGCCATGATCTTAGTTTTCTGACTGTTAAACTTTAAGCCAACTTTTTCACTCTCCTCTTTCACTTTCATCAAGAGGCTTTTTAGTTCCTCTTCACTTTCTGCCATAAGGATGGTGTCATCTGCATATCTAGTATTCTTGCCTTGAGAACCCCATGAACAGTATGAAAAGGCAAAATGATAGGATACTGAAAGGGGAACTCCCAAGGTCGGTAGGTGCCCAATATGCTACTGGAGATCAGAGGAGAAATAACTCCAGAAAGAATGAAGGGATGGAGCCAAACCAAAAACAACACCCAGTTGTGGATGGGACTGGTGATAGAAGCAAGGTCCGATGCTATAAAGAGCAATATTGCATAGAAACCTGGAGTGTTAGGTCCATGAATCAAAGCAAATTGGAAGTGGTCAAACAGGAGATGGCAAGAGTGAATTTCGACATTCTAGGAATCAGCAAACTAAAATGGACTGGAACGGGTGAATTTAACTCAGATGACCATTATATCTACTACTGTGGGCAGGAATCCCTTAGAAGAAATGAAGTAGCCATCATGGTCAACAAAAGAGTCTGAAATGCGGTACTTCGATGCAATATCAAAAATGACAGAATGATCTCTGTTCATTTCCAAGGGAAACCATTCAAAATCATGGTAATCCAAGCCTATGCCCCAACCAGTAATGCAGAAGAAGCTGAAGTTTAATGGTTCTATGAAGACCTACAAGACCTTCTAGAACTAACACCCAAAAAAGATGTCCTTTTCATTATAGGGGACTGGAAGGCAAAAGTAGGAAGTCAAGAAACACCTGGAGTAACAGGCAAATTTGGCCTTGAAGTACGGAATGAAACAGGGCAAAGGCTAATAGAGTTTTGCCAAGAGAATGCACTGGTCATAGCAAACACCCTCTTCCAACAACACAAGAGAAGACTCTACACATGGACATCACCAGATGGTCAACACCAAAATCAGATTGATTATATTCTTTTCAGCCAAAGATGGAGAAGCTCTATACAGTCAGCAAAAACAAGACCTGGAGCTGACTGTGGCTCAGATCATGAACTCCTTATTGCCGAATTCAGACTTAAATTGAAGAAAGTGGGGAAAACCACTAGACCACTCAGGTATGACCTAAATCAAATCCCTTATGACTATACAGTGGAAGTGAGAAATAGATTTAAGGAACTAGATCTGATAGACAGAGAGCCTGATGAACTATGGATGGAGGTTCATGACATTGTACAGGAGACAGGGATCAAGACCATCCCCATGGAGAAGAAATGCAAAAAGGCAAAATGGTTGTCTGAGGAGGCCTTACAAATAGCTGTGAAAAGAATAGAAGCAAAAAGCAAAGGGGAAAAGGAAAGATATTCCCATTTGAATGCAGAGTTCCAAAGAATAGCCAGGAGAGATAAGAAAGCCTTCCTCAGTGATCAATGCAAAGAAATAGAGGAAAACAACAGAATGGGAAAGACTAGAGATCTCTTCAAGAAAATTAGAGATACCAAGGGAACATTTCATGCAAAGATGAGTTTGATAAAGGACAGAAATGCTATGGACCTAACAGAAGCAGAAGATATTAAGAAAAGGTGGCAAGAATACACAGAAGAACTGTACAAAAAGGTCTTCATGACCCAGATAATCACGATGGTGTGATCACTGACCTAGAGGCAGACATCCTGGAATGTGAAGTCAAGTGGGCCTTAGGAAGCATCACTATGAACAAAGCTAGTGGAGGTGATGGAATTCCAGTTGAGCTATTTCAAATCCTGAAAGATGATGCTGTGAAAGTCTGCACTGGATATGCCTGCAAATTTGGAAAGCTCAGCAGTGGCCACAGGACTGGAAAAGGTCAGTTTTCATTCAAATCCCAAAGAAAGACAATGCCAAAGAATGCTCAAACTACTGCACAGTTACACTCATCTCACACACTAGTGAAGTAATGCTCAAAATTCTCCAAGTCAGGCTTCAGCAATACGTGAACCATGAACTTCCAGATGTTCAAGCTGGTTTTAGAAAAGGCAGAGGAACCAGAGACCAAATTGCCAACATCCACTGGATCATCGAAAAAGCAAGAGATTTCCAGAAAAACATCTATTTCTGCTTTATTGACTATGCCAAAGCCTTTGACTGTGTAGATCACAATAAACTGTGGGAAATTCTGAAAGAGATGGGAATATCAGACCACCTGACCTGTCTCTTGAGAAACCTGTATGCAGGTCAGGAAGCAACAGTTAGAACTGGACACAGGACAAGAGACTGGTTCCAAATTGGAAAAGGCTGTTTATTGTCACCCTGCTTATTTAACTTATATGCAGAGTACATCATGAGAAATGCTGGGCTGGAAGAAGCACGAGCTGGAATCAAGATTGCCGGGAGAAATATCAATAACCGCAGATATGCAGATGACACCACCCTTATGGCAGGTTAGAACACCTCGGCTAAAATAACTTTGGATTCTTGGAAGTCAACAAATAGACAAGGTAAACTATACAAATCACAAAATAATGCTAGTGAATGGGAAAGTCTCCCTATTGCCTGTCTCGAGTCTCAAAGAAGTACACCTGGAGTTTTCAGGTCTTCAGCGTGAGACATCAAGGAGTTTAGCAAATCATAGAACCGTGGGATCACTGCTGCTACACTCCAGCCGTATCAGCGCTCTCATAGCACTAACGTTACTACTCAGTGAGTTACCTCTACATGATGACCACATGTGTGGGTTCTAGGTTCCCAGGAATTTCCAGGAAATTCTTGCTATAAAATCACATGGTCATCTCCCCTTATCTACACTTGCATTTCAGGATTTTTAAGACTGGATTCCAATTAAGGACATTCACAATAAGCTAAGCCACTTCCATTTTTCCCTTCACTCTTGTCTTCATTTTACAGATGTAGAAATTCAAGTTCAAAATGGTTAAATATATTTCTCAAGGCCATAGAGCTGGTCAGAGCAGGATACATTTTCCCCTAAAGATCAATCAAGATTTCAGCAACCAATTTAACAATTCTGCAGCACTGTCTTTTCCAACAGATAGAAAGGATCATTTGCCCTCTATGGTCAGGTTAGACATAAGATACTTTGGAGGACTCATGGAAATTATAATTAACTAAATGAAAGAATCTTTCTGTATGACCTTGGCAATGTTTTGTTAACTCTCTATATACCTTGAGCTCCTCAACTGAAAAAAATTTACAATAATGCCTACCTTATAAGGTTGCTGTTGAATTAAATGAGTTAATAATTGAAAAGTAATTTAGGGAGTCCCCTAGTGATCCAGTGGTTAAGAATCCACTTTGCAATGCAGGGGACATGGATTTGATCCCTGGTCTGAGAAGATTCCACAGGCTGCATCCAACTAAGTCCATGTACCACAACTACTGAGCATATGCTATGGAGTTCATGAGACGCAACTACTGAAGCCCATGCCTTCTAAGGCCAGGATTCCACAACAAGCAAAGCCACCACGATGAAAAGACCAAGCCTCACAACTAGGGAGTGACCCCTACTCGCTACAGCTAGAGAAAGCCCAAGTGTGCAACAAAGATCACATGCAGCCAAAACTAAAACTAAATAAATAAGATTCTTTTTTCAAAAGTAGATTAAAGTATATCTGACTACTGAGTCAGTAGATCTGACTCAACGTAAGTGTCTTGTAACTGTCTGAGAACTATGATTATGATGGTGATAATTGTGACTTTTCCATTTAGAGATGGAAGGAGAGATTCATTTGTCTGTAGGGCCCAATCAAGGAAAGCAAGTATGTGCCTTGGATATTCTGGGATATTGTCTTTGGAGATAACGTTTTAAGCTCACCAGCATCCTAGGTTTCAGCAGTGACTTAGAAATCCTGTTATCAGCAAAGAATATGATTTTGATTCAGCCAGTGGCCACTACCAATGACTTGAGTTTTGTTTACCCATAATCAGTACCAACCGTCCCTGTAAAAGTCAAGTCTCCTATACAATTCTCAGTTGGCAAAGGAATATGTCAAGGCTCTGTACTCTCACTATGCTTATTCAACTTATATGCAGACTGCGTCATGTAAAATGCTGGGCTGGGTGAAGCACTAGCTGGAATCAAGATTGCTGGGAGAAATATCAATAACCTCAGATATGCAGATGACACCACCCTTATGGTGGAAAGTGAAGAGAAACTAAAGAGATTCCTGATTATGGTGAAAGAGGAGAGTGAAAAAGTTGGCTTAAAACTCAACATTCAGAAAACCAAGATCATGGCATCCAGTCCCAACACTTCATGGCAAACAGATGGGGAAACGATGGAAATAGTGACTAACTTTATTTTCTTGGGCTCCAAAATCACTGCAGATGGTGACTGCAGCCATAAAATTAAAAGATGTTTGCTGCTTGGAAGAAAAGCTATGACAAACCTAGACAGCATATTAAAAAGCAGAGACACCACTTTGCCAACAAAGGTCTATATGGTCAAAGCTGTGGTTCTTCCATTAGTCATGTATGGATGTGAGAGTTGTACCATAAAGAAGGCTGAGTGCTGAAGAATTGATGCTTTCAAACTGTGGTGCTGGAGAAGACTCTTGAGAGTCCCTTGGGCTACAAGGAGATCAAACCAGCCAATGCTAAAGGAAATCAACCCTGAAGGACTGACGCTGAAGCTAAAAGTTCTAATACTTTGGCCACCAGATGTGAAGAACTGACTCACTGGAAAAGACCCTTATGCTGGGAAGGATTGAAGGCAGGAGGAGAAGAAGACAACAGAGGATGAGATGGTTGGACAGCATCACCAACTTGATGGACATGAGTTTGGGCAGTCTCTGGGAGATAGTGAAGGACAGGGAAGACTGGCGCGCTGTAGTCCAGAGAGTCACAAAAAGTCAGACTGGACAACAACCTAATACAATGCTTCCCTTTTGTGATTTCCTTTTTCCCTCAAGTCAATTTCACATATTCATTTTACTTGATTTCACTTCTATGGAAATATATGATGGAAAGAATAAAATATGCTATGATACACCTAAGGCTTCAAAATCGCCCCTAGGGATTTTTCAGGTCTTAGTCTATTAACCCACCCCCTCCACTCCCTGCAATGGATTTGAAAAGGCAGCATCTGAAGAAAAACTTTGCATATTTCAATTTTTGGCCTAAAGCCAGCCTACTTTACTACTTAGAGAAGGCTTTGAAGCCTGAAATTTATTTATTCAGGCATAGGCACAAATCCAGCACTTCCACTGTTTCCGTAGACTCAATGTTAACAGTTAACATGCTATTGTGCTTATTCACTTAACTTAGGATGTTCAAGTTTCATAAAATTCAATTTCCTTTTCAACAAAACAAAGAACAAAATTGTATTAGACTTCTGTCTAATCTTGTATTTTTAACTGAACACCATACATTAATGACTGTCAAATAGACATTTACATCCCTGGCTCTCTTCCAAGGATATTTTTATTTTCATTTTCCTGTGGGATGCTTATTTCTAATTTCACTGCAATAATAAAAATGACAAAGAATAAACAATAATAACAACTACCATTTATTCAATACTTACCACTTAACTGGTACTCATGGTTCCTTTATGTTCATTATCCTATTTACTTTTGCTCTGAGATTAATAATCCTTTGAGGTGTATATTCACTGCTATTTTACTTTAAAAAATAAAAAACTGAAGCTCAGAAAGATTAATTTTGCAAATCTATATCGACTATGGAGAAATATGTCGTTGCTACCTTTCAATCAAATTTAGAGTCCCCATGTTTAATTGTAAATTCTAACTTAGAAATTCTTACCAGTTCAGTTCAGTTCAGTCACTCAGTCCTGTCTGACTCTGTGACCCCAACTGCAGAACACCAGGTTTCCCTGTCCATCACCAGCTTCCGGAGCCTGCTCAAACTCATGTCCACTGAGTGGGTGATGCCATCCAACCTTCTCATCCTCTGTCATCCTCTTCTCCTTCTGCCCTCAATCTTTCCCAGCATCAGGGTCTTTTCCAGTGAGTCAGTTCTTTGCATCTGGTGGCGAAAGTATTAGAATTTCAGCTTCAGCATCAGTCCTTCCAATGAAAGTTCAGGAGTGATTTCCTTTAGGATGGGCTGGTTGGATCTCCTTTCAGTGAAAGGGACTCTCAGGAGTCTTCTTAAAAAAAAAAAAAAAAAAAAGAGTCTTCTTCAACACCACAATTCAAAGACATCGATTCTTCAATATTCAGCATTCTTTAAAGTCCAACCCTCACATCCATACATGACTACTGAAAAAACCATAGCTTTGACTAGATGGCCCTTTGTTAGCAAAGTAATGTCTTTGCTTTTTAATATGCCATCTAAGTTGGTCATAGCTTTTCTTCCAAAGAGCAAGTGTCTTTTAATTTCGTGGCTGCAGTCACCATCTGCAGTGATTTTGGAGACCAAGTAAATAAAGACTTGCTGTTTCCATTGTTTCCCCATCTATTTGCCATGAAGTGATGGGACCAGATGCCATGATCTTTAGATTTTGAATGCTGAATTTTAAGCCAACATTTTCACTCTCCTCTTTCACTTTCATCAAGAGGCTCTTTAGTTCTTTTTCTCTTTCTGCCATAAGGGTGGTGTCATCTGCATATTTGAGGATGTTGATAATTCTCCTGGCAATCTTGATTCCAACTTGAGCTTCATCCAGGCCGGCATTTCACGTGATGTACTCTGCATATAAGTTAAATAAGCAGGGTGACAATATACAGCCTTGACATACTCTTTTCCCAATTTGGAACTGGTCCATTGTTCAATGTACAGTTATACCTGTTTTTTCTTGACCTACATACTTCTTGAGAAGATTTCTCAGGAGACAGGTCAGGTGATTTGGTATCCCCTTCTCTTTAAGAATTTTCCACAGTTTGTTGTGATCCACACAGTCAAATGCTTTGACATACTCAAAAAAGCAGAAGTAGATGTTTTTTCTGGAACTATCTTGCTCTTCCTATGATTCGATGGCTGTTGGCAATTTGATCTCTGGTTCCTCTGCCTTTTCTAAATCCAGCTTGAACATCTGGAATTTCATGGTTCATGTACTGTTAAAGCCTGGCTTGGAGAATTTTGATCATTACTTTCTTTGCTAGCATGTCAGATGAGTGCAATCATGTGGTAGTTTGAACGTTCTTCAGCATTGCCTTTCTTTTGGGTTTGAATGATAACTGACCTTCTCCAGTCCTGTGACCTCTGCTGAATTTTCCAAATTTGCTGGCATATTGAGTGCAGCACTTTCACAGCATCATCTTTTAGGATTTGAAATAGTTCAACCAGAGTTCCATCACCTCCACTAGCTTTGTTCATAGTGATGCTTCCTAAAGTCCACTTGACTTCACATTCCAGGATGTCTGACTCTAGTTGAGTGATCACACCATCGTGGTTTTCTGAATCACTGAGATCTTTTTAGTATATTTCCTTTTTTTTGGAAGGTTCTTCTGTGTATTCTTGCCACTTCTTCTTAATATCTTCTGCTCATGTTAGGTCCATACCGTTTCTGCCCTTTATTGTGCCCATCTTTGCATGAAATGCTCCCTTGGTATCTCTCATTTTCTTGAAGAAATCTCTAGTCTTTCTCATCCTAACGTTTCCCTCTATTTCTTTTCATTGATCACTGAGGAAGGCTTTCTTATCTCTCCTTGATATTCTTTGGAACTCTGCATTCAGATGGGTATATCTTTCCTTTTTTCCTTTTACTTTAGCTTCTCTTCTTTTCTCAGCTATTTGTAAGGCCTCCTCAGACAGCCATTTTGCCATTTTGCGTTTGTTTTTCTTGGAGATGATTTTGATCACGGCCTCCTGTAATGTGTCATGAACCTCCATCCTTAGTTCTTCAGGCACTCTGTCTATCAGATCTAATCCCTTGAATCTATTTCTCACTTCCAATGTATAATCATAAAGGATTTGATTTAGATCATACCTGAATGGACTAGTGATTTTCTCTACCGCCTTCAATTTAAGTCTGAATTTTTTTTTTTTTTTTTTTTGCAGTAAGTAGTTCATGATCTGAGCCACAGTCAGCTCCCAGTCTTGTTTTTGTTAACTGTACTGAGCTTCTCCATCTTTGGCTGTAAAGAATATAATCAATCTGATTTTGGTATTGACCATCTTGTGATGTCCATATGTAGATTCATCTCTTGTGTTGCTGGAAGAGGGTGCTTTCTATGACCAGTGTGTTCTCTTGGCAAAACTATGTTAGCCTTTGCCCTGGTTCATTTTTTACTCCAAGGCCAAACTTGCTTATTACTCCAGGTAGCTCTTGACTTCCTACTTTTGCACTCCAGTACCCTATGATGAAAAGGACAACCTTTCCTTTCATCAGGACTATCCCATTTCAGGAAATTCATTATGATATGTAAAGTTGGTATGTCATTCACATCATCAAACATCAACTCTCAAGATAGTGGGGGGTAACCTTAAAAAAAAAGAAGAAAAAAGCTATGGGGAGTTCCCTGGCAGTCCAGTGGTTAGGACTCTGCTTCCATTGAAAGGGGCATAGATTCAATCCCTGGTTGGCGAACTAAGTTCTCACATGCTGGGTGGTGTGGACAAAAAAAATAGATTCTGTTTATTTTACTTAAAATATTTTTATGTGTTTCCTACAAAATAAAAATCCGAATTTCTTAGCTGACTTACAAATAACTCACAATCAGACCACTTATTATTCCTGTTGACAGTCACTGGACACTTCCACCAATCCATTCATATTTGAGTGACATTGGGGCTTGTCATATTCTCAATCACATCATGGCCTTTCATGGCTCACTGTCTTTCTGCCCTATCTCTCCTATTAAAAAAATCTAACTATTTTTAATATTAAGGTCAGAGAAATCCCAAAACTTAACTGATTCCCTTCCAGAATTGACCCAGCCCCTTTCCAGTTTCCTCAGTACTTTGATATATTTAGTTGACCACATGGAATCAACAGGCCTCTAACTGACTTATACATTGCCCCATCTACAATCTTAGATCCTTAAAAGTGAACTGAACAGATAAATGAATAAAAATAAATGAATCACCAAATCTAACCTGATACCACATTATCCAGAAATAAAACTTCATCAGGAATTCATCATCTAGATTCATCAGGAATCTAGAGATCTGAATCTAATCCTGACTTTTTTCTCTTTTGTAATCTTAAGAAAGGCTATTAACCAGAATGTGAACCAGGGATATTAATACCTCGCCTGTGGGAGCAGGGGGTTGCAACAGATAATTACAGTTCAACATGCCTTTAGCTTTAGGACCTATGAGTCCATGAAACAATAATTTGAAATATTCTCTCTAATAGGCCATTATCAGAGGGAAGAGACTTATACTGAATACTTTTTACCTAAAAAGTATCTATCTGCACCATGCCTCATCATTTACTTTTTGTTTCATTTTTATTATATTCCAACTCTTCCATTTAGCTCTGGGCATTCCTTGTAAAATGTTAGCACAGTCACAGAAACGCTGAAGAGAAACACATTTTGCCCCTGGATAGTAATGAGAATCTGTTAGTGCTTTATCATTCTGGTAGACAAGTATACGTAGGCAATGAGCGAAATGTTGAGCCAGTTCTGGTATTAATCATTGGAAACAGCTGAGGAATTATTGCATATTTAACCATACACAGACTCCAATCCCCTGATTCAAAGTACGATAAATCAATGATCTATGAATGCCCAACCTTATAACAACTCACTGTTAGATCCAAATGATTATTTATAAGACATACAAACTCTGCTGATAAATAGAAAATGTCATAAAAGTTTATAGTTTTGAAGATGTCACAGCTTACTCAAAAGTATTTGATTTCCGACTTAGGGAATTTAGTTTCAATATTCCTTGCAATCTTGGAGTATTTTGAGAAAGTATGAGGCTAAAAGAGTATATTATTTAGATTGGTTCAACTGTATAACCAAAAGACTCAAAATAACTAGTGTATTTAATGAGGTAGAAATGTCTCCTTTACCTAAAAAGTCTGTGTAGCCCATCCAAGCTGATTGGTGCTACCACAGTCATTAGAGATCTAGATCCTTCTGTATAATCATTCTGTCAAACTTACCTTGAGCTTCAAATTAATAGTCTAAGATGTATGCTCTAGCTCTAGCTAGAGTCTGTACCACAACCAATGGAAAAAAAGGAAAAAAGTATTAAAAAAAAACATTGACTTTAAGAATGCAACCTGATAGTAGCATAAATCACTTCTGCCCACATCTTATTAGCCAAAATTTTCAGGGCATGTGACCATATGTTTCTTCAAGGGAAACACAAAAACATGATAATTGTGCAAGGAGTCCCTGGGCCCAAGTAATACCCAGATATGCTGGATATAAGGGAAGAAAGGGAGAAGAGAAAGGGCTGAGAGACTCAGCCACAAGCATGCTCCAACAATACACAAGCATTCCACATACCAAACAGAGGTTGGTTAATGTGTATTTTATTTACCATTCAGGAAAATTTCAAATAACAATTTTCTTAATTAAATGTTTTTAAAAGATATTTTTCAAGGAACAGTTGTCAATGATGACCAAAAACCAAATAGTAAATATCACAAGAATAGGAATGTGAAAACCTGCAAAAAGTTAGTTGTGACTATATTGATATTGACCAGTTTCTTTACCACAGTAGAAGCCTGGGGAGATTTAATAAAGAATTGTAGATGCTGTAGAGGGAGCTGATGGCAGTACGGAGGCAGTTTCTTGTGCAATTCTGTTGTTGGTGAAGGTAAGAGTTGAAAGAGCCAAGTTTAATGACCCAGAGAAGCAAGTACAAGAGTATGACGCTAATAATGGCCCAAATGCGATACTGAGAAGACAGGTATCTCACTAGGTTTCAAAAAGATGCAGGAGATAGAAAGAAACGAAAAAACATGAAAAAAAGAAGAAGAAACAAAAAGATAAAAGAGATTGAAGAAAAGTGGTTGAGAGAATGGGTAAAGTATACTCATTACCATGGATGTCCATGGACTTTTCATTTACCCCGTGGGTGTATTTCTTGACTAATTCCTTACTTCAAGTGAATACATTTTTGTTCTCTTCTACTGTTACACTGCCTAAGATCCACATCACAGTAACAAACAGAAAACTCCTAAAACATGAGGTTCTCACATTCTATTTTTACACATATATATCCTCCTGATCTCCTCTTTCAGCTTCTGACACATTCTTTACTTCCCTGGACTCCCCAAAATTTGCTCCATAGTTTTTCTTTCTAATTCCTCTTCTACTCTCATTTAAAACCATTCCATTCTAGCTCTTATATCAAATATCCTAGTGAAACTGTGTCAAGATTGCCAATAAGTTCCAACTTACTGAATATAATATCAATTCTTAGTGCTTGTATTATTCAACAGTATTCATTGGAAGGACTGATGTTGAAGCTGAAACTCCAATACTTTGGCCACCTGATGCAAAGAGCTGACTCATTTGAAAAGACCCTGATGCTGGGAAAGATTGAGGGCAGGAGGAGAAGGGGACAACACAGGATGAGATGGTTGGATGACATCACCACCTCAGTGGACATGGGTTTGGGTGGACTCCGGGAGTTGGTGATGGACAGGGAGGCCTGGCGTGCTGCGGTTCATGGGGTCGCAAAGGCTCGGACACGACTGAGTGACTGAACTGAACTGAACTGAATTATTAATATTAAGCACATATGATTGATGACTCTCCCCCTCTTTAATTCTCTTTCTTCACTTGTCTTTATTACTTCCCTCTATTCTTTATAGGTTCCTTATTTTTATGTTGGAGTCTCAATATTGGTTTGCCTCTGCAGTCAAGTTTTAGATCCCCTTATTAATACTCCCTTGGTGATATCATCCAGTCTAACCAGTTTAAATACCATTTTCTGAGGACTTCCCTGGCAGTCCAGTGGTTAAGACTCTGTGAGTCTTAAACCTATGCAGAGGGCACAGGTTTAATCCCTGGTTGAGGAATGAAGACCCACATGCCACGAGGCATGGACAAAAAATAAATAAAAATACCATATTCTTGCTATCCATGCCCACAAGTGTACATCTAACTCTGGCTTCTCCCCGCTGAAAGTGTTAGGTGCTCAGCCACGTCCAATTCTTTGTGACACAATGGTCTGTAATGTAGACTGCCATGCTCCTCTGTCCATGGAATTCTCCGGGTAAGAATACTGGAGAAGGGTATTCACTTCTCCAGGGGATCTTCCTGACCCAGGGATCAAACCTGGGCCTCCCGCATTGCAGGAAGTTTCTTTACCACCTGAACTACCAGGGAAGCCCTTCTTCCCCTTAATTCCAGACTTACACTTTCAAATGACTATTTGATATCTCAACTTGGATATATAATATGCATCTCAGGCAAAATATATCCAGTACTGATCTACTCCAATTGCTAACTTTCATATCTAATTTGATGACACCGCTTTAGTTCTAGTTTCTCAAGCCAACAGTCTAAGTCATCCTTTCTCTCACACCAGAAGTTATCATATTAACTCCTGTGAACATGTATTAATATCCAGATGCAACTTCTTTTTTTAATTATTTCCATGCTGACACCCTTGTCTGACTACAGTGATCTCTTATATAGATCATGCAGCAACTTTCTAATGTCTCTCAAATAATACACATTTTCCTCAGAACAGTGACCCTATCAAAGCGTAATTCAAATTTTGCTACTTCTCTGTTCAAAACCCTGCAAAGCCTCCTTATTTTACTTAAAGTAAAAATCAGACTTTTTTAAAAAATGCCTAAGTGAATTGAAAGTGAAAGGGAAAGTTGCTCAGTCCTGTCCACCTCTTTGCGACCCCATAAACTATACAGTCCACGGAATTCTCCAGGCCAGAATACTGAAGCCTTTCCCTTCTTCAGGGGATCTTCCCAGCCCAGGGACAGAACCCAGGTCTCCCGCACTGCAGGCGGATTCTTTACCAGCTGAGCCACAAGGGAAGCCAAAAAAAAAAAAAAAGCAGAAAAGCTAAGGGGGAGAAAAAAAAGAAACTCCTTCCTGATAGGCATCCTATTCACTTTCTAACTATGTCTTGCACATTTTACTTCAGACTGGCCTCCACACTTAAATAACAAAAGCCATATTAAAGCCCTTGCTTCAGATATTCTGTCTGCCTAGAACAGAGTTCTGTAAGATATCGACTTGATTAGTTTCCTCATTACATTCAACTCTTTCCTCAAATACTAATTTCTTGAGGAACCATACAACACAATGTGACTTAATATTTCATTTTCTCCCCTCTCTGGGAATTGGGATCTTCTAGTTATCTTTTTTCCTTTTATAATTGATCACTAATTTAATTTATTGTGTACAGAGAGAGTGTTTTCTACATGATAACAAAGCTTTGAAATATAATGAGCTTTTCTTCATACCCCAGTATGTGGTCAGTTTTCATAAGTGTTTTTTCAAGCTTGAAATGCATTCTGCCATTGTTGAGTATAATGGATACTTATCCACTGGATCAAATTAGTTAATTGCATTATTCAAATCTTTTGTATCCTTAGTGATTTTTTTTCTGCCCAATTTATCAATTACCAAGAGAAGTGTATTTAGAATCTCCCATTCAAATGGTACACTTTTCCTGAAGTTCTGTGAATTCTTTAAATATTTTTGAGTCTGATACTAGTTGCATATAAGTTTATAGTTTTGCATCTTTTTATAGTTATTGAACTTCTTATTAGTATAGAGAGGTCTTCTTTATCTTTAGTGATGTTTTCTGCCCTTTGTTGTTGTTATTCAGTCACTAAGTCATGTCCAATTCTTTACAGCCCCATTAACTGCAACACATCAGGCTTCCCCGTCCTTCAGTATTTCTCAGAGCTTGGTCAAACTAATGTTCATTGAGTCGGTGATGCCATCCAACTATCTCACAATTTTTATGGAAGTAAAACTTGACCTCCTTCACCCTGTAGTTTCACTTTGGATCCAGACAAATGGAAGCACCAGAAATAGATCCAGGGGCAGGATAGTCTTTCTCTACCTGAGGCCACAACTACTGTGGGACAGCCTTCTTCTGTACCTGCAAGTCTCGCTTTTTTCCCTAACTTCTTTAGCTGTGGCATTGCCAATGACTCCCTGCTATTTCAATCCTTGGAATGCTTTATATATCTTTGTTAGCTTTCCTTAACATCTTTCTAGAAAGCCAGAACCCCTCGACTGAAAAAAAAAAAAAGAAAAGAACAGTTAGTATAATTTCTAAGTTCAAAGTTCTAGGAACCAGGAGCACTGATGTCCAAAGGCAGGAAAAGCTGGACATCCCAGCTCAGGAAGAGAGAGAAGCCACCCTTCTCTTTACCTTTTTATTCTACTGGGCTCCCAACTTATTAAATGATAACGCCCCACATTGGTAAGGGTAGACCTCTTTATTCAGTCTACTGAAATAACAGTTCAGTTTAAAATTTCACCACATTCTTCATGTGAAAGAGTGCTCACTGGGAAACAATGTGATACTGAACTTTGGAATGAGGACATCTGGTTGGCTCTAAATAACACTATTGGACGTCTAAGTCTTAGAGACTTCCTTAGCAGTGGAGAAGCTTTCCCTCAGATGATCAAGATCAGCCTTCCTCTGATGGAGCAAACAAACAAAAAAGACTTTGTTAAATGCATTTGAGATAGATGCCCTGAAGGAGAACCATCATCCTCCTATGGTCAACCGCAAATACTCTTTGTGGTCACTTGACCAAAAGCTAGGGTCAAATATGAGTATGCTCCAGGGGACAAGTATATAATATGACATCCCCAAACAGAGCTTACCTATCAAAAGAATCATCCAAAATTTTTATTAGTGTATCAGCAGAAACTTAGAGAACATATTTGAGAAAGAATCTAAGAGTATTCAATCAAGTTAAATTCATTACTATGGATGCACTTAATAGAGATTTCTAGATTTAACTTGCTAACTCATTTATCTGAAGGTAGCTCTAACTACTTCCTTGGTTGATTAACTGAACACTGGAAGCAAAGCTGGCCAATATTTAATGTGATTGAGTGCCAGGTCTTCTCTTCCATGATAAGGAGAAAGGAATCCAAAGACTGGACTTATCACATGTAACATGCATACTCATCTCCCATATACATTTCATAAAATATTAAAAAAAATTTTAATAAGACATTGAGAAATTCATTAGTAAGTAGAACACTTTTATCTTTGAAAGTTCTGAAGTTATTTTCCTTTTTAGGTCAGGTGCAGTTTTAAAGATGTTGGCATTGAGATGAGGCAGAGATATCTACAATAAAAGAAAGCAAGCACCAATAGCTGAACAGAATGCCTTTATCCTCAGTGATCTTAGCAGTGGCCAATATATTTCAATGTCCTTAGGACTGCAATGGGTGGGGAAACCAGTAGAATGTCACTGGAGCTACATAACAGCAAAAACTTTAGATAGAAAACACCTAACTTGATTTGGTACTGAAGAAAGTCACAGCCCTTCTCCAGTATCTAGACCTGTCAACATGGAGAGCCAGAGTCCCTTGATTGAAAATAATAATTACAAAAAGAACAGAATATCTTGAAGAAGGATTATGCACAATTGCTACCAGTATATACTATAAAGTGTCTCTAAATTTTAGCCTGGAGCCATTAAAAGAAAAAGGAAATACCCAGAATTCTTAAAGGACTTCAATACATCAGTTCTGAAATGATACTAATTCCTGGGGACTCAAAATTTCACTCTTGCCAAAACACAATTTTTTGGTGATTAAGTGATATCTATAGTCTTAGCTCAAGTGTGTCTCAGTGAGCCCAGTTAGTCCATGGACTCATTATATAGTTATTTTCCTAGTGCCTAAATGTGTAAATGAAATACATATCCTTGGGAGCTTCAGAATTCCTGTATTACCACTCTGATCCTTGACATAAGATCCGTTCAGGTAGACAAGCCTTGGTGACAGTCCCTGGAACATTCACTCCCTAGGAAGAAAATGAACCTGAAGCAATATGACATTCTTGAGGGAAGAATCCATGCCATTGTTAAAGGTTTTAAACAAGCAGGGTGATGACTGTTCAGTGGGACTGTCGTGGAATTTGAGGAATAGTGAATATTGTCCGCTGTTGTTCAGTCAATCAAGTCCAACACTTTGTGACCCCATGGACTGCAGCACACCAGTCCTCCCTGTCCTTCCCATCTTCTGGAACTTGCTCAAACTCAAGTCCGTGGAGTCAGTGATGCCATCCAACCATCTCATCCTCTGTCATCCCCTTTTCCTCCTGCCTTCTATCTTTCCCAGCATCATGGTCAGCAATAGACTCAATTACTACTGGGCTATGCCTCTCCTAATTTAGGGATAAATGTGGTAGCTTTTTCACTTTTAAGGATGCCTGTGCCCCATTGTGTGAGTGCATACTAAGTCACTTCAGTCGTGTCTGACTCTTTTCAACTCTATGGACTGTAGCCTGCCAGGCTCCTCTGTCCATGGGACTCTCTAGACAAGAATACTGGAGTGGGTCACCATGCCCTCCTCCAGGGGATCTTCCTGACCCAGGGATTGAACCCGTGTCTCTTACCTCTCCTGCACTGGCAGGAGGATTCTTTAATGCTAGTGGCACCTGGGGAGCCCACTTGGGCCCCATTAGGTGGAGATAAACACTTTGTTAGGTATTTCATTGTTAGGTATTTCATTCTGCACACATATTTCAATGTGTGTATATATGAGAGCTAGGTAGCCAAAAGGAAGGACTTTCATCTTAACTATAAACCCATACTTCATTGTTGGCTCTGAAAATGTGGACCTGGGCTTTATTTTAACTTTTTATTTTGTATTGGGGCATAGCCAATTAACAATGGTGAAAAAGTTTCAGGTGAACAGTGAAGGGACTCACCTGTTCATAAACATGTATCCATTCTCCCCCAAACTCCCCTCCCATCCAGGCTGCACATGACATTGAGCAGAGTTCCCTGTGTTGTAGAGCAAGCCCTTGTTTGTTACCCATTTTAAATACAACACTGTGTACAGGCGACCATAAGACTGTTCTCTGTGTCTCTTTCTGTTTTGCAAGTTCATTTTTATCATTTCTTTTTAGATTCCACATACAAGAGATGACTGGGCTTTTTAAAGAGGGTTCCTTTGCCAATTGGTACAATGTTAAATATTGTCAGTAGAGATGCAGAGGGGGCAGCGGGCTTGGAGGGAGGTTTCCTCTTCCTGGTTCTAACACGCTGCCCTCCTCAGACTTCTATTTCATGCAGTTTCTCCAGTGCTGAGTTCCTGTAGCTTGTAGGTTCTCCCACACCGAGCTTCTGCTCAGCTCAGCTCAGACAAAGCCCATTTCTCCAACATCTGTCTTCTGAAGTGATGGGCTTCTCCAGGGCTGGTTCCTGAAGTTTCTCCTTGCACTTCCTCCATCTTCCCAGTGGAGTGTCACTGATGAGGGACCACCCCATGAATGGTTCCTCTTTCAGATGCCTTCCCACTGAGTTCTATTGTATGGAATCATCCCTCGGGGCGGGGCGGGGGTGGGGGGCACATTCTAAGCAAGTTCCATTGACACGGCCTTCAGTTCAGTTCAGTTCACTCCCTCAGTTTTGTCCGACTCTTTGCAACCCCATGAACTGCAGCTCACCAGGCCTCCCTGTCCATCACCAACTCCCAGAGTTTGCTCAAACTCATGTCCATCAAGTCAGTGATGCCATCCAACCATCTCATCCTCTGCCGTCCCCTTCTCCTCCTGCCTTCAATCTTTCTCAGCATCAGGGTCTTTTCAAATGAGTCAGCTCTTCGCATCAGGTGGCCAAAGTATTGGAGTTTCAGGGCGTTTGGGAAATTAAATAAATAGTCTTGTTTAGGCTTCAGAGACAGAGCAAAGCCGGCCTCTGATCTTGCTTCTAACCTGCCCGGACACTGCCCTGACTAGACATTGCCTGCTGTGAGTGCAAGCCTCGCAGCAGCATAGATAAGATGGGGGAGAAATCTTGAGGTTGTTGAGCCCCTGGAGGGGTCCTGGCCAGCCAAGCCCCAGGCTCAACCACATTCCAAGTTTTACACAACAAAACGCACAGCATTAACATGAAGCCAAAGCTACAATTTGGTCACAGATTGGTGATGATATCAGTTTGCCTCCTGGGATTATAAACGGGAACTCCAAACTACAATCTTTGAAGTCTCACTCAAGAAGCGGATGTTCTGTCTGGGACCTTTTCCCGATTGGGGTTCCAGATGTGCTGTCACGGGAGTTGCCAGAGCTGTTTAAGTCTGGATGTTGATCAAAACCCAATTTGGTGATGTAGCCTCTGCTCTATTTCTCTTCTCTTTTAATGTTAGTGTATTGAAAGTAAGCTCGATAATTCTCTAATAAATATTTGTATTATTTATTTGTATATGATGAGTGGCTTATTTTGTTAACAAGTCCTTTGAACCTGAGACGAAAGTGAAAACTTTCAGCAAAACACATGGTCTCCTAATAATGTCAAAACCATCCACTAGACCATGGACAGACATGCCCCCTCTTTGAGAAGATATGGGTTTGTGGGTGCTTCTGTTTTTGGCACTCTACTTCAGCCCCAGGGAGAGTGGCTGTTCCTTGCATCTGTGATTCTTGAACTCTCTGGAATTCTCCTGATTTCTTATTAATCTATCTCTCCTCACCCCAATTCCTGTTGTGCTTCATTCTTTACTTTAAACTTGTCCTGTTCCAATTATTGTGTGGTTTCTGTCACCTGGTTGGCCCCCAACTGGTTAGATTACATGGTGTCAATAATCCACACTAGTACTAATAATTAATTATTCATTCATGAATTAGTTATTGCTTCATATAAAGCAAACTCCCCCTCCTCCCTTTTTTGGCTGTACTGTACAAGGCAAGCATGGAGTCTTAACCACTGGACAGCCAGGAAGTTCCCCCTTACTTTTTTCTGATTAACTGCATCACAGGATATATAAAGACAGAGGAATTAAAAATATTTTTTGATCCATGCCATATATACTAAATAATAAATTAGACATCATTACTTTATATAAATTAGCTCTAATGTAGAGTTCAATTTTTTCTTCATCAAGGAACAAATTAATATTGCTATAAACCTATACTACTAGTATTTATTTTAATGTTCTCCTAAATTACTTTTAGATATAAAGAATTGCCAGACCCCTTAGGAAAAAGTCACATTTCTTAATTTTAGTTAAAATATTCTGTATTAGAGTGATGTTTCCTCTTTAAGTGTTATGTAATGTATATATGCCTGCACTGTAGTAGTAGTAAAATAGTCTGTATGTAATACTTCATCAATTGTTAATTAAAATAAGAAAAATGGAAAGTGTTATGAATTCTTTATAATTCACTTCAAAAGAAAAATGTCCCACATTATGATGGAAAAAAGAGAACTAAGAAATATTCCAAGTGCTATTACACAGTGTTTAAGGATGACCCCCCCCCATACTATTTATTTATTTAATATTAAAATGCAGGCATTCCTGATGGCCACTAAGAACCATGATATTATTGTGATTTCATAACTCATTTCTCTGTCTCCCTAAACAAATGTCACTTAATGCTAATAACAATCATCACGTTCACATACTCCATGAGGTCCCTGAAAATAAAGCAATCTTTTGTACATTGAAATATGCATTAGCATGGACATCCTGAAAACAAGAGAACATTCAGTCCAAAAAGAAAAATCAAAGCAAGATCACATTGGAATTTTCAAATAACGAAGAAAAACACTGAAGATAAAAGAGAGTGAAAGTAAGCTACAATATGTTTATAGAAACACAAAGTAGTAAATCAACGTCATGGAAAATCACAAAATTTCTGGTATTTCTTTCAAGGAAATTATTCCACTGTAAGTGTTGGGAGGACATACTAAGACTTCGAGTTGTGTAAAGAGTATACGGTTAACTTGTGTAAAGGAGCTCAGTCGTGGCCAACACTTTGCGACCCCATGGACTGTAGCCCACCAGATTCCTCTGTCCATAGAATTTTCCAAGCAAGAATACTGGAGTGGGTTGCCATTTCCTTCTCTGTGGTTAACTTGGAGATCTCAAATTGAAGCATATCAACCTATTTGATTCATCACCAAAAGATAGCATATTTCTTTTCCTGAATTTTTTTCCAGACAGAAGGGTTTATAGTATTAATAATGTAATGAATGTTTTAAAGGTGGAGCAGGCCTGTAAAATAGTACCCAATGATCTCTGTCTTCTATTTTCATGCCCTTCTGGAATCTTCTCCCCCTACCATTCCTTATGGGGATCATACCTTTGTGAATAGGTATGATGCAGGAGGCACAGGAGACGCAGGTTCAGTCCCTGAGTTGGGAAGATCCCCTGGAGAAAGAAATGACAACCCACGCCACTATTCTTGCCTGGAAAATCCCATGAAACAGAGAAGCCTGGTGGCCACAGTCCAAAAGGATAACAGAAAGTCGGACACAACTGAGTGACTAATACATGATCCCCATAAGTAATGGTAAGGATCAAGAATAAGTACAGAATTATGGATAAACATCAGAAAGTGATTGAACTATATGAGTGGAAATGCACTAGTGATAATACAGTGCAGCAAAGCATCACTTCGGGCTTTTTAAATTGTCAGAATGTTTAAGTAGGGAATCACACCTTTAGAGAGGTGTATGAAGAGAGGTGAATGAACAGAGTACTCGTCTACAAATTTGTAAATAGTACTTCCCATGGCTTGCTCTTACTTTGTCATAACAAATTCCTTGCTATTAACTAGCCTGGGCCAACTTGTCAGATTATGGATTAGAGAATGACCTAAGTACAACCTTAGGAAATGAATCAACGGGCACATTAAAAATAAATGGAATGATAGATACGTAGGTAGATAGACCTACAGATAATAGAACAAGGAAGATAAGCCTCAGGAATTGTTCTCTAATTTAAGAGAAAGCACTCTTACAATATTAATACTCCCTCTTGTAGAGAAGGCTAAATAGTCAACAAAACAGCCTTTTCTTCCTTCTGAGGATAATTCAATTACTTAATTTCTATTGCTTCCTTTGAAATTAGAACCACTCATGTGATAAGCTTAGACCAAAGGTCTTTGCTATTTTTAGGCCAGACTGATGAAAATTCTACACAGTCTTTTCTGTTTCTGAGTGCCTGGCATATAGACAAATCCTCAAGAGACGGTGACAGTAATAAATTGAAAATGGCCTGATCACAACATAGAAGAAGCCTTGTCATCTAATTTACTGCTCAGATGAGCACCATCCAGACAGCAGCATCACATCAGAGTGAGACTTGAGCGATAAATACACTGATTCAGTTATATCATTCTGTGTGTGTGTGTGAGTGTGTGTGTTTTCAGATGTGTTTGTTAGAACAACCAGCATGTCATTGTTCTGATCATTATACTTTGCAGATAAAAAGTTCTTGCATACTTTTTCAAGGGAAAAACGAATATCAGAGAAAGGATATTGAGAAGATTCTGCATGTAGAGAAAGAGCACAAATTCTTGAACTGAGTCTGAACCCTCACTCCACCATTTACTAGTTGTATAAAGTTGGGCAATGTATTGATATTTGAATTCTCTATGCCTCAGCTTCCTCAGGTATAAAATGGAGTTAATAATAGTTGCTATAACTTTTATACTTGTTCTAGGGAATAAAAGTGTAGAGATATTTGCTTCACATGACATAGCAACCAGCACCTTTAAAGCAATCTGCCACTCAGTGTTCCTTCATATTCACTTGCTTCTCCTTTTTCTTATATTTCCTACACTTATTCCTTGATGAGCATGCTTTTTTTTTTTCACAGACTACAGGAGGACTGAAATAAACAAAATATATGTAGCAATTTTGACATAAGTAAAAAGGATTTCAATCAACTGAAGCTGACACTTGAGTATAAAATAAACGATGAAGTTTTTTCACTCCCAGTAAATAAGGCAGAATTTTATCCTTTTGGAATCAAAGGTAAAAGACTGTGATGAGAATAAAAAGCTAAACAATAGAGTAAAAATGGAAATTATAACAATTATGTTTGCCTTAAAACATTTTATTTAAATATAGTTTTAAGATGGTTTTTAAGATCACCTATGTTATAACTTTATTATTTATTTTAGAGTATGACCTTTTTGGAAATGTTGAGATTATAAATCCAAGCAATTGGAACAGAGAGCTGTTAATCAATCTCTGAATGATATAATTTTGCTATGTAAAAAAAAATGATTAAGGCACCATTTTGTTCCTTGGTGCAATAATAATAGTAATAATTATAATAACTATAATGGCAAACATTTTTATAATGCTATGTACTAGTCACTTTTACAAGATTGAATATCACCACCAACTCAGCTGTCATGAGTGTCAGCAAACTCTGGGAAATAGTGAAGGATAAAAAAGCCTGGCGAGCTGCAGTCCATGAAGTCACAAAGGGTCAGGTACAACTTAAGAACTAAATTACAGCAACTACATCATCTCTATGAGAAAATTCATTTGTAAAGATAAAGTTAAATAAACCTCATATTTTAATAAGTAGCATATATTTCAGGATTCAAACCAAGGCACTTTAGCTGAAAAGGGCATGTTCTTAATGGATGCACTTTACTGTGAAGGATTTATGAATTGTTACATCCAGAATTTTATTTTTTTTAAGAAATGGATGAACCCTACTAAACCTTAGCTCTTCATTTTAGGAGGTTATTGTTACTTTGAACTAACTTCTAAAGAAATCTCCCCAGACGTTTATATGTCCACATAGAACATATTTAGAACAGCTGGAGCGAGAGGTGCAACCTGTGATTATGGAGCAGATTTGCTCACTGAAAAGTTGACTGAGTGAAAAGGAAAATCTAGTCAAGGATCAGCTTGGAACTGAGCACTGTAGCATGAAATGAAATGCAAAGGATGATTCATACACAAATGCAATGATGAATGGCAGTCTGCTGAATTTTAAGGAAATCTTTAATGGGACATATATGGATCAATGCTAGGTCAGGTCTTGTTCAACAGCATTTATAATTAGCTGGGACAGGAAGTAATGATTAGATTAATGACTCTTACAGGTGGTGTTAATTTGAGAAGTAAAACAGGCATCTAGATATCAACGTGACAGTATTTTATAGAAACTATGGTGAAAGAAAGAGAGAGGGGAAGGGATGGAGGGAGACGAAAAAAGAAGGAAAGAGAGAAAAAAGACATGGACACATAGATAGTGTCTTAAAATATGAAGAAAAAATGTTTCTATTTTGACACTGATAGCGTTTGGTTTTCTAAATAAATTCAGCATATTTAGTACACATAATTTAATACATGATGATTCAGTTTCTTTATAGTCTTCCGTCGTGGCAATGATTGAGATAGTTTAATGACACGTTTGAGACTATTTGAATACAATTCTTGCCTCTGATTCTAGAAAAGCTACACTTTCAAGTTAATTGACTACTCTTATGGTGTATAATTCCTTACCTTCAGGATCTTTGCTGTCACTTATTGTTCTTTTATTTCTTAACTGTCACTCAAATTCATTATAATTTATTATAGCTATGTGCATTTTTATGTTCAAGCTTGTGAGAATTGTATACAAATAGTCTTGGAATGAGGATCTAAAGACTCTGAGTCTTCTGAGTGAGATAATGAAAACACTGTGACATGTATTTATTAAACTTCTCTGTTTTCCTAAGTTGAGGTTTCTAGATGGGATTTCCAGATAAGTGAGGTGACCTCAGAATCCCTAAGGCTTTAAATGCTATTCCTTCCCTCATGGGATCACTTTATAGATTAATTTGATAGAATCTATTTGCAAGACTGAAATGTGGAAACCTACTTTGATGATAAATAGAAGGAACAAAAAAAATGACTTTAAGTATACAATTTCTTCCCAAAGTTTTTTTTTTTTTAATGTGTCATTTAAATTCCTCTTCTATAAATCCTCATACCCTCAATCTACTATTCTTATTAATAAATCTCTCTTGCTTTCCATACCCACATTTATAGTGGCCAATAGCAAGCATGATACACTGGAGAGTTAAAAAGAAGACAGTACTTATCTGAGGCCTTTTTACAAGTTGCAACTATCCGCTCTGAAAGGGGAATATTTGCTGTTGCAACATTTTGAAGCATCACCTTAAGTTTTCCTCAAGCATTCTTCAAGTAGTTCTTGATCCTGCTTCCACATTGCTGAATAATGTTAACATGTTAATTCTCCTTTCCCTAAATTATCTTCCTCTACCATGTAAACAAGATACAAGTAGTTTCACTATGTTAATAAAAGCATATTGATATTGTCTGGATCAATTTACACTAACTGACACATTTCTGATAAACACAAATTTTTCAAATAAAGTTAACAAACAGATCAAAATACAGTAACAATAAAATGAAATTAGCTAATAATTTGAGACCCAAGCATAAGACCAATTGCTTTTATCAAGGAAGACTAAATTTGTCCCAATCATTTGTACAGAGGTCCAAAATAAGCTGCTGTTATCTGAGTTAAATAATACTTTTGTGATTAATGGAAAGGTACACATTTTAAATTCTTTTGCTTGTAAATTATCTCATTATAGTAAAAAAGACTAACTACTTAAGGATTTTATTCCTGTAATGATCCCTTCCTCTTCTACATGACCTTTTTATTATATCTATGAATAACCACTCTGCTCTAATAGCCTCATTTTTAATCATTACATCTTCCTCCTGCCTGTATGCTCAGTCCTGTCTGACTCTTTTTGACCCTTTGGACTGTTACGCTCTCAGTTCCTCTGTCCATGAGGTTTTTCAGGGAAGAATACTGGAGTGGGTTGCCATTTCCTAAGCCAGGGGATCTTCTCAATCCAGGGATCAAACCAGGGTTTTCTGTTTATCCTGCATTGCAGGCAGATTTTTCACCCACTGAACCATAGGGAAGTCCCTAATGGTTACACATCAGATTTCTATTCTACTCAGGCTACTACTCTGCTACAATTATGTACCATTTTACTTCTAATACTATTTATTTGTCCTCCATAAGTCTCTTCTTTTTTTAAGCAATGCCACCAGAGGTTCTACAGTTCATTAGTTTTTTCCAATAACCCATTTTGAGGTGAGTTCATCCTCCTTATTGCCTCTTTGTTTACTTATATTGTTTTCTGCTTTTATCTGTGTGATTTCCTCCTACTTTCAACTTTTTCTATTGCTTTATTTCTATCTGAAATCAGATATTTTTTAACCTTTATCTTCTACTGGGTATTATTTTCCTGCTATAGATTTATTTGACAAGCTTTGATATTTAATATTTTTATCTCTCATTTCTTAATGGTTCTAATGTAATAGAATTTCTTTTTGCTTTTCATACAAGGGTCGACTAAAAAGATGCACAATGTGAGAGCTGTGAGTTAAGTTTTATTTGGGGCAAATGCGGACTGCAGCCCAAGAGAAAGCACCTCTGATATCTCTGAGGAACTGTTCCAAAAAGGTAGTGGCATAGGTCAATATATAAGATTCTGTAAAGGGTGTTGTTCAGTCACTTGGCCGTGTCCAACTCTTTGTGACCCCGTGGACCATAGGACACCAGGCTTTCCTGTCCTTCACCATCTCCCATCTTCACCATCTCTCAAATCCATGTCCGTTGCGTCAGTGATGCCACCCAACCATCTTGGCCTCTGTCATTCCCTTCTCCTACTTATTAGCTCTAGGATTTTTTTTTTTTTGATAGCTCTGTTGAGATTTCCTACATAGATAATCATGCTATCCATGTCTGGAGAGTTTTATTCCTTCCCTAACTGTATGCTTTTTATTTATTAATCCTGCCCTATTCTGGCCTTATTGTACTCAGTAGAACTGCCAACACTATGATGGATAAGAGTGTGGAGAATAGGTATCTTTGCTTTGTGTCCAGTCTTAGGGCTGGATTTAGTAGCCTTTTGTTGGAGCTATTTTTCTTTTATCTGTTTTTGTTTGTCTGCCCCTGTTGACTTTTCTGCATTGCTACCTTCTTCAACTTTGACTGTGGAATATATGAAGCAAAATGAAAGCCCGGGAAACTGACCACCATGTCATTCTTTGGCAGCTGAAATCCCTAACCTGGCTGCCTTCTTGTCTCCACATCTCCGAGTATCCTAATGTTTGTTCTATACAAAATGTCCAGGGCTATTTAGCTGTACATTGTTGGTGGATAAGGGGGAAATATGTCTATTCCAACTTCTCTGACTTTTATATTTTGACTCCACAATACTTCCTTAAGCTTCATCATGCTACGATTTTGCCAGCTGTGCTTAACCTGAGAGGTGATGGTTAACTTTTTACAAGCAGAATATTATGCTATTTTGTATTGACAGTATGAGTTATTTCCATTAGCATCATGGTGAATGGAGGTTTTAAATTCCTATCACCTACCACTGGACAAAACAGACCCAACGATACTTCAGCAAGCAATCCAATCCCTAGCTGCAGAGGTTCAAGGTGATGTAGCAACCTAAGCATTTCATATCCAACAAATCTGCATTATCATCTCTTGAGAAAACAATGGCAACTTGCATGTGTTTGTCAGGAACATAGATGCACAGAACATAATTCAATTTGGGATAACATATTGTTTCCAAAGAATAGAAGAAAATTCAATAATAACTCCTGTATTTGGAAAATTGAAATGGCAAAGATACTGTTAATTTATTTTAGTCTCAGTGTCACTGGCAGGAAATCTGGAAAGAATTCTTGTTTTGTGACTCCCTAACAGCTGGATTTATTGCAAAGCAAGCCTTACTTAATTCCTGGGATTAACAGGGCTAGTATTAGGGTATTATTTTTCCCCAGTATTTTATTAAGCACAGCTGTGCTTACTCATGGACAGAGAAAGGAGAGAAGAGAAATTTCTAGCTTGTGTGTGATCATCAAAAATATCATTCCTGAGGGTCACCATAGTCCTAAAAGCCATTTATTGGTATTTTGCAAATAAACTGCAAAATTAGCAAGATGTCTAGCTCCTATGGTGGAGAGACTCTATTCAGAGAAAATTAAATAGCTGACTAATTTGGATATTGCACATATTCTTAGCATACATTTATCTGAATTTTCAAAAGTATAACAGAAGCCTGCAGTATGCAATTAGGGATGTAACAAAAAATTTCATGTACTTTTTCAAAGCCAAATTGTTATGAATTTAGGTCCTTAATGTGCCATGCTTAATTAGACTAATAGAGAACAATAATTTAAAAGGCAACTTTAAACCTGGAAACAAATTTCAGATATTTTGTCATAGTGATTCTGTTCAAATGTCCTATATTGAAATAATATTTAAAATGCTATGTATCTTTACTGTTATTTTATCCTCATGGACTCTAACACATCTTGTAATGGAAAATAGAGTTTTCATCTCTAAAAATATGGATATCTCTACAGACTTTGTAATGTGTTGTAAATAGTACAATAATTATACATTTTGGCTTGATTTTGATTTTTTAAATTTGAGCTACATCCACTAAGCCATACACATCCTTCTTAATGATACTAATTTAAGCTTAATGTGTTACACAAGATACAAAAACTTCTAAATTTTATAACAAAAAAATGTCTTCTCTTTAAACTTGCTCCCAGATTTTAATATATTCTTCTTTTACACCTATATGAGGATAATGATCACTCCCTAGTTACAATTAAAATGCCTTATCTTTTCTTGAAGTAATAATAAGCATGGGAATAATTAAGAAGCATATGTTCACAAAATGAAAAAAAAAAAGTATAATAGCATTATCTGATTAAAAGCAAACTTAAAACAAAAAAAACACTAATATCATTGCCCGGAGACAAAATACATCATGAAGTTACCAACAGTCTGGTAGCTTGGTGACCTAAGACTGATATTAGTCAACAAATTTTTGTGTTCAAGTTTCTTTGAAGCAAAAACCACTCCAAATTTATTGAGACATAAATGAGTGAGACATGAATTAAGAGCAACTAGACTTATAAACTTCTCTTTCTCTCATCTTCACTCATATGAAAATCTATGTAAATGAAACAATCATCCTCTTTTGTTGAAAAATGCAGTCAGAATAACCTCTCTTTTTCTTTCTTTCCTTTTCCTTTTTTTTCCTTTGGCATAAGAAGGAAATTAAGAACTGAGATATCATCATCAAATCATACGAGTCCACAAGACTGGGCACAGGGAAATATTTTAACCCAATCTCATAATTTATGAGCAGATCTAATGTTGATATTTATAATATCCCTATTGCAGAAACAGGACATTCTTCATAGCTGATGTAGACAATGTTTGTTTTCACCCAAAATTCATCTAATGAAGCCCTGATCCCCAGTGTGATGGTGTTGAGGCTTTTGGGTGGAAAATAGGTTTAGAAGAAAACATGAAGGCTGAAAGCAGTGCCCCCATGATGGGATTAGAGTCCTTATAAGCAGAGGAAGACACCAGAGTCCTCTCTGACTCTTCTATGTGAAGACACAGCACGAAGGCTGTTCAAATTAGGAAAAGGGCTCTCACCAGACACCAAATCATCTGGCACCTTGTTCTTAAGAGGGTAACAGGCAGGACGGCCAGGGGTCTCCAAATGGAGGAAATAGGCTACAAGGGTCAGACATTGTTTTTTTATCTCTCTCTTAAGTGGCAGGAGGAAACAACCTAGTGTTATATTTCTTCCCCTTCTCTATACAAATTTAAAAAGAGGTTTCTCTTGTGTTGCCATAATGACACCTGGTTCCACCTGAACTTAACTTTTCTCAAACCTTGAGTTAACCAATGCATTTTTCTTATGGAAATGTTTGTCTTAAACTATGTTAACGTACTATGTATTTACCCTAGACTCTGTCTTCAAGTTGGTTCAGGTTCAGCCTAAAGACTCACAACTGACTTGACAAACCAGTATGTTTTACTCAAACACTGTTCTCCTAACCTATGTTAATGAAACTATATATTTGCTTGGAAATCTGCCTTTCTTCAAGATTCACCTCAATTGTTTTATGGCCTGGGATGACTCACCTGGTGCCAATGTTGTCTCAATGCATGTTGTGGGTGAAGGGCCTGGTGCCAATCTCTGAGTTTTGAGACATTTCCTTTCTATAATTAACAGCTTGCTAGTAGCTCTATAACATGCAGCTAAAGACTAGCAGGGGGGCACTCTTTCTGCTCCCTTCTGATGTCTACATCAAAAGCTTTCTCTCTGTTATACTTCAATAAAACTTTATTACACAAGAGCTCAAAGCGATCAAGCCTCATCACTGGCCCCAGATTGAATTTTTCTCCTCTGAAGGCCCAGCTGTCTTCCATGGTTCAGCAACAACCATTCAATCTCTGACTACTTAGCCTCCAAAAATGTAAGGATTAAATGCTTGTTGTTTAAGCCACGGAATATAAGATTTTTTGTTATAGCAGTCCAAATTGATGACGACGGTAATATATCAGTCAGTATTTTCCAGAAGAACAGAACTAATAGAAGATAGCCAAGTAGATAGATAAATAGATTCAACCATGAATATCATTGGAAGGAATGATGTTGAAGCTGAGTCTTCAATACTTTGGCCACCTGATGCAAAGAGCTGACTCATTGGAAAAGACCCTGATGCTGGGAAAGACTGACGGAAGAAGGAGGAGGGCACAGCAGAGGATGAGATGGTTAGATAGCATCACTGACTCAATGGACCTGATTTTGAGCAAACTGCGAGAGATAAGGAAACACAGAGCAGCCAAGCATGCTGCAGTCTATGGGGCTGCAAAGAGTCAGACATGGCTTAGCAATCAAACAACAACAACAGATAGATAAGAAAGATTAGATAGATAGACAGACATGGATATATGAAAAGGGAGAGAATGAATGAGATTTAATATAAGGAATTGGCTCATTTGATTATGGAGGCGAAGTCCCAGAATCTTCCACTTGTCAGCTGGAGACCCAGGAAAGCCCGTATTACAGTTTCAGCCCAAACCCAAAGACCTGAAGATGACGTAAGTTCCAGTCCAAGTCTGAGGTCCCAGTCTCACAGCAGGAGAAGACGAGCTACCAGCTCAGCAGTCAGGCAGGGAAAGCAAATTCTCCCTTCCTTGGTTGGTTGCTTGCTTGTTTTATTCAGGCCCTCAACAGATTGGATGATGCTCATCCACAACCAGAAGGCAAATCCGCTTTACTCAATTTACCAGTTCAAATGCTAATCTCATCAGGCAGCATCTCCACAGACATACCTAGAAATGTTTACTCAAATATCTGGGCACCCTATGGCTTTGTCAAGTTGACACATAACATTATTCATCCCAGTAATCTGTTATTGTTAACTACTAGAAGCTCTTTTTCCCCCTTCTCCCTCACAATTTTACATTTTTATAAGGTCTTCTGTCCATTCATTCATTTGCTTCCCTATATTATGTTTTTGGCACTGTTCTAACTCCTGAAAAAAATACAAAGTTGCACATGGAATGCTTGCAACTAATGAATAGTTTCCATCTATGGGTGAAAAAAAAGCAGATTAACTATTATGCAAGGTGATAACTGCTGCATTTACCTTGTGAACCAAAATTATGTGAAAAACAAGCAGACACAAATTAAGTTTTATTGAGAAAAATAGAGCATGTTTTAAAGAGAAGGTGATGTATTTTTAACTGGATCTTAAAGAATTAACACAATAAAAAAAAAAGAATTAACACAATTTTACAAGAAATAGAACGGACATGGCAAGAAAAGGGAATAGCCTATGATGAGGCACAGAGGCTTGTTGAGATGGGTGTGTTGAAATGGGAGGAATCAAGATGGTGAGACGGATGGTAGGATGCTGGAATAGACAAGAACCTCAATGGATTGTGAATTTTCTGAGCAATTATTATCTTTAGCGATCTAGCAGCAACAATTATATCAACCACTTTCTTTTGAAACTCTTCCTATAAATGCCTGTCCTCTCCACCATTTTCAGAGATTTAGGAGGGCAAGTAAGTGTGGTTCATTCTGTGTAATGCTTTCATTAGTCTTATCCTCCAGTGGTACTGTAATTCTTTCAGGTTGACCATATTACTTGGGATGGGTATTGTAGATAAATATGATTTCTCAGAAGGGCAGTAAAATGGACCATTAAAAACTTAGCACAAATTAGCTTTTTCAGTGTAATTGACTGCACACAGAGGAACCATAAGGGATTTGGGACATGACGCAGGCTCATTTCAATGCAAATGAAGGAACAAAAGTGTGCAGATATGGGAGGCTATTCAGTTAGGGCAGATCTCAGCAGAAAACCGAAATAGATTTTTGGGATAATCTAAGAGGCAGCATGAGACTTTTAATTATCAAAACACAGGAAGTCTCTAAAGCAGTGATTGACAGATCCTGAAACCACACATGACTCAACTATGTCAGTTCAGACCCAGGTTCTTCCAGGTTTAAGGCCTAGAGAGAAAAACAAACTGTCTTCATGTCAGCACAGCAGACAAAAAGTGCAAAAGAGTCACATAATATTAAGTTTAGCAGAAGTGGATGTGGTTCACTGCTGTTTTCCTTTGCTCTTCATAAAAGCATATTCAATCTTCTCTGGCCCAAGCTGCCCTCATGGAACTCATCCACTGGTGAGGGAGCTCAGAAGTACAGACTATTACCTTTTGCTTTTTATGCCAAAGTTGGTTAGATGGTTGGAGAGATACATTGGTACTCAAGGGTCTATGCTATTCTCATGAATGGAAATATTTATAAGGGCACAATTGTATGATCACACATTTTACATGTTACTGAGTCATTGTATCAGTTAAAGGTACCCATGTGGCTAGCCTGCCTACCAGTCCACCATATCTATCTGCCTCCATTTTTGTTTCTACCTAAGTCTGTTCAGTCTATATATAGAGAGAGAATAAATATTTCAGAGAGATTTCCTACAACAGTAAAGTTTATTCTCTCTAATTTCATTTCATTTAATATTTAATTTTATATGGAAAGAAATCATTGTCCAATTTCTTATTCAATGGGAAGTCATATCAATTTTAACTCTTCTTTGAACTTTCCAGTTTGATTCTCTATATAATCTTTCAATAATAAATACATAGGTGGCCTCTGACCTGCCTCTTGAGAAACCTGTATGCAGGTCAGGAAGCAACAGTTAGAACTGGACGTGGAACAATAGACTGGTTCCAAACAGGAAAAGGAGTATGTAAAGGCTGTATATTGTCACCCTGCTTATTTAACTTATATGCAGAGTACATCATGAGAAACGCTGGGCTGGAGGAAGCACAAGCTGAAATCAAGATTGCCGGGAGAAATATCAATAACCTCAGATATGCAGATGACACCACCCTTATGGCAGAAAATGAAGAAGAACTAAAGAGCCTCTTGATGAAAGTGAAAGAGGAGAGTGAAAAAGTTGGCTTAAAGCTCAACATTCAGAAAACTAAGATCATGGCATCCGGTCCCATCACTTCATGGCAAACTTTATTTTGGGGGGCTCCAAAATCACTGCAGCTGGTGACTGCAGCCATGAAATTAAAAGACTTAATCCTTGGAAGGAAAGTTATGATCAATATAGACAGAATGCAAAAAAGAAGAGACGTTACATTGCCAACAAAGGTCCATCTAGTCAATTCAGTTCAATTCAGTCGCTCAGTAATGTCCAACTCTTTGCGACCCCATGAACCGCAGAACACCAGGCCTCCCTGTCCATCACCAAATCCCGGAGTCCAAGCAAATCCATGTCCATCAAGTCAGTGATGCCATCCAACCATCTCATCCTCTGTCATCCCCTTGTCTTCCTGCCCTCGATCTTTCCCAGCATCAGGGTCTTTTCAAATGAGTCAGTTCTTCGCATCAGCTGGCCAAAGTATTGGAGTTTCACCTTCAACATCAGTCCTTCCAATGAACACCCAGGACTGATCTCCTTTAGGATGGACTGGTTGGATCTCCTTGCAGTCCAAGGGACTCTCAAGAGTCTTCTCCAAACCCACATTTCAAAAGCATCAATTCTTCGGCACTCAGCTTTCTTTATAGTCCAACTCTCACATCCATACATGACCACTGGAAAAACCATAGCCTTGACTAGACAGACCTTTGTTGGCAAAGTAATCTCTCTGCTTTTTAATATACTGTCTAGCTTGGTCATAACTTTCCTCCGAAGGAGTAAGAGTCTTTTAATGTCATTGCTGCAATCACCATCTTCAGTGATTTTGGAGCCCAGAAAAATAAAGTCAGCCACTGTTTCCACTGTTGCCCCATCTATTTGCCATGAAGTTATGGGAGTGGATGCCATGATCTTAGTTTTCTGAATGTTGAGCTTTAAGCCAACTTTTTCACTCTCCTCTTTTACTTTCATCAAGAGGCTCTTTAGTTCTTCTTCACTTTCTGCCATAAGGGTGGTGTCACCTGCATATCTGAGGTTATTGTTTTTTCTCTCGGCAATCTTAAGTCTATGGTTTTTCCAGCACTCATGTGTGGATGTGAGAGTTGGACTACAAAGAAAGCTGAGCACAGAAGAATTGATGCTTTGGAACTGTGGTGTTGGAGTAGGCTCTTGAGAGTCCCTTGAACTGCAAGGAGATCCAACTAGTCCATCCTAAAGGAAATCAGTCCTGAATGTTCATTGAAAGGAGTGATGTTGAAGCTAAAACTCCAATACTTTGGCCACCTGATGCAAAGAACTGACTCACTGGAAATGACCCTGATGCTGGGAAAGATTGAGGGCAGGAGGAGAAGGGGACAACAGAGGATGAAATGGTTGGATGGCATCACCGATTCAATGGACATGAGTTTGAATAAGCTCCGGGATTTGGTGATGGACAGGGAGACCTGGCGTGCTACAGTCCATGGGGTCACAAAGAGTTGGACATGACTGAGCAACTGAACTAAACTGAACTGAGGTAGCCTCTAATTATTTAGATGTACTTAAGTCGAGATGACATATTTCAGTACCTGTTCAAAACCCATGGAAATGATTTCCAAAGGGGGTCATGGAGTCTTCCCATAAAGAATGACAATGTACTTGGCGAAAAAGCATCTCCAAAAGGTGTTAGAAATCAAACAGGCACTCAGTGTAGGGGGGCTTTCTGAATGTTTCATACACATTAATCAGTTTCTTCAAACTGGCCAGTATGGCTCCAGTCCTTGACACATCCCTTCCAGTTCATAGCATCCCTTGCCAAGACACATGTTTAGCTGCCAAATCAGTATAAGCTTAAACTAAAGAACTAAATAGTTATGAAAAAATTAAACTCTTTTGAGGAACCTTGTTCATTCATTAGCCCCACTCACATTTCATGAAAATTAGACAAAGCAATACGTATTTCTTACAAGAGTTAAAATCAGATCCTTAGTGAAATGCATGCATATGTATAAGCTGAACATATAAATTACATACAAACATATGTTTATGTGAACTCAATATTGTGTGCAGAAATGGGTGTTTATACTTGAAATGAAGAACAGAATGGCATATCAGAAGCACTGATCTATAATTATATAAGGATGGGGCTGGTTCAAGATACCTAAAGCATAATATTTCTTCTACTAAATATTCCTCTCCTTATATACCCATAATATGAAGAATTTGGACTTTGTGAATTTGGGTTCTTCTCTAGTTGGTTTCTATAATTATTAGATAGTAAAGCAGGCAGAAGAAATGATAGAAGTAGTGAATATATTTCATACCTTCACATAGGATTTCTTGTTTACTGCATAAAGCCCAATATCTTTTCTATTGATCAGAATAAAGTCTGAAGGCTGTATATAAGGAGGTGCATTGAAAATAAAGCCATAATTTTATTTTAATCGTAAAATGCATGAGCATTTACTCTGAAAAACTAAAGAAACAGAGGTGACTTTGAAACCATCAAAAGTTTAAAGTTTTCTTCCCCACAGAGACATTGGAAAAGTTAATTCCACATTTTGAGAGCGAACTTCTAAAAATGGAAAAATTCAGTAGAGCACAGACAATTTTTGATAAAAACTCTAGGCCATTTCTTTTTTACCACCTGGCAGTCATTAAGAAGTTTAAGGAAGATGGCAGGATTCACCTTCTTCCATCCTTCTTTTAAGTGACTTAAGTGGAAACAGGTGTTTGTGCCTTATAATATGTAAATGACCCTGTGCAAACACCTGCCAACTGAAACCCTGCGTGATCCCTGAGCACTGGTTTGCTACCAAAACTTATCCAGAAAGTTAGTTTATATTTAGTATTTTCCAGTTCATCTAACTCTCTATGGATTTTCATCAAGTATATGTGAGAAAAGTGGCTAAACATCCGTGAACGTGTTCAGTAGACTCTGGAGTCATTGAACATGTCTGGAAAAATTATCCTGTTCTCTCCAGCAACCCACAAGCAGGAACCCTGCACGTATGGATAAATCATTTAAAAAATGCACGCTGATGGTAAGAACTATTAAAGTGATGAATAGGCCACATATTTAAGTCTGTCCACATACAGTCAATACTGAAAAGCCAATTAATCAAGAAATCGTCACTGAACTACTATAGGTAGATTGCTGTACTCAAAACTAAAATGTTTAAGGAATAGAAAGCATTACTTTGCACAATGCCAGTCCCAAATTCATAGAGAATGCTTATCTTTGATCTGCCATTTTTTTCTTCTGATTGTATAAATCACAGAAAGTTACATAAAGATATGAATATAGACAAAGGTATAAATATATAAATTAATGTATATAGAGAGAGACTATCTAAATATATCACTTTTTACAGTCTGTTTTACCGTGTTCCAAATATTGTAATGTTTTAGGTCAGCCTAGGTTACAATAGGTTAAAGAGAGAAATGGAGAAATTTGAGATAAAAGTATAAAAAGGGTTAATTTCTTCTGAGGTCTTTCTCCTTCCCTTGTAAATGGCTCTCTTTTTTATGTGTCCTCACATGGTCCTTTTGAACATGTCTGTTTCCAGATTTCCTCCTCATATGACACCAATAATTTTGAATTAACGCCTGCTTCCAACTTGACACTAGGGGTAAAGAATCCAAATGCCAATGCAGGAGACTTCAGAGAGCTGGGTTTGATGCCGGGGTTGGGAAGATCCCCTGGAGAAGGTCATGGCAACCCATTCCAGAATCCTTGCTTAGAGAAGCCCATGGACAGAGGCGCCTGGCGGGCAACAGTGTATGGGGTCACAAAGAGTTGGACACGACTGAGCGACTTAGCAGCAGCAGCCCTAATGGCCACATTTTAATTTAACTAATTACATATGCAAAAACTATATTTTCAAATAAAGTGAGTCTGAGGTATTGGGGATTAGGGCTTCAACATATGAATTTGGGGAAGGAGCACACAGTTCATAACAGTGTCTTATAACAAATCTCGCTTACCACAGTTTGAAGAAAATATTCTCCAATGTTTTCTTCTAAAAGCTTCAAAAGTATAGTTTTCATGTTTAGGTCAAGATTTATCTCTAGTAAGTTTTTGTTAGTTCCAGTTAGAAATTAAGCTTAATTTTATTCCATAAAATAGCCAATGTTTACAACACCATTCATTGAAAATAATTTTCTTTCCCCATTGATTTCTTTTGGTGCTATTGTCTAAAATTAAAATTAATTAGCCATGTTTACAATATTGCCTAAAATGTAAAATTGGCCATATATTTGTGAGTTCCTCTCTGGATTCTCTGGTCTATTCCTTTGAGCTATTTTTCTATCTTTATGCCAGTAACCACCCTCTCCTAATTGTTTTATACTAGAGCACAGTAGCTTCATTGTAAATCTTGAAATCCTCTTCATTCCCATGCCTTGCAAATTCTAGCTGCTTTAGCACTTCCACATTCCATTCTGTGTTTTCTCCATCTACTGAAATTGCTTTTTGTTCTTGTATTTTGTCTCTTTGCATCATTGTTTAGAAAATGCTCCCAGGCAAAAAGTTGCAGTAAATGTGGAGCTTGTTTCATTTCTCTTAAGACTTGAATTCCTGCATGATCTGCTGTATAATAACTGTGTCTTCATAAATTTTGCCAGTTCAATGACTATTTACCAGGGGAAGTAATCTGAAACCAGCTACTCCATCATGGCTGGATCAGAAGTCAGCCTTCAGTTGCTTTGATCCATCAATTATTCTCTTCCAACAACTTCTGGAATTAAGTTTTGTTTGCTAACTCTGTATCCTTACTTCCTACTCAGAATGACAACCTTAGAGATACCTCTTATACTTGGATATTTTATCGCAGTAAGAAATGGGTATGATTATTAAGCCAGTTGGGTATGTCAATACAAACTGTCAAAAGGGAGACTCAGTCTAGGTGGATGTGTTAGGCATTAAGTAGTTGATTTGGGTAGAAGCACATCCATCACGATCAACTCTAGATTTTAACAAATAGAGAGGCTTTATGTATAGATAACTTGCAAGGGCTGCTTGTGCTTGTTTTTAATTGGAGTATAACTGCTTCAGAATGTTGTATTAGTTTCAGCTGTAACAACACATGAATCAGCAGTATGTATAGGTGTATCCCCGCCCCCTTGCGCCTCCCTCCCACCCCTCCGCATCCCTCTGGGAGTCACAGAGCTCTGAGCTGAGCTCCCCGCTGCGCAGCGGCTCCCCACCAGCTCTTGTACACCTGGGAATATGTACGTGTCAGTGCTAATCCCCCAGTTCCCCCCACCCTCCCCCACGCCACTGAACCCACAAGTCCATTCTCTACATCTGCACTTCTATTCCTGCCCTGCAAATGAAAAACACTTTTTCTTCCATGAGTGATAATGCAATGAAAAGAGCAAGGCTTTGGTGATATGCAAAACCAGTAGAAACAAGTTTGAGGCTTTGTTATGTCCACATGATAGTCACTCCAACTACCAATGGCTTTGGGGCTTCCCAGGTTGCGCTAGTGGTAAAGAACCCAGCTGCCAATGCAGGAGATACAAGAGATGCAGGTTTGATCCCTGGATTGCGAAGATTCCCCTGGAGGAGGGCATGGCAACCCACTCCGGTATTCTTGCCTGGAGAATCCCCATTGACGGAGGAGCCTGGTGGGCTACAGTCCATAGGGTCGTGAAGAGTTGGACACAAATGAAGCAACTTAGCACACATACATGCATGCATGTCAATCTCCTAGCGGGCTGAAATGAAATCATAGTGATGCTTTTTAATGTTGTTTCAAGAATTAAAACAGTTAATCCATGTAATGTGTTTATCAAAGTAACTGACTCTATCTGCTTAATAAATGGCAGTTATTATTATTTTTTTTTTAATTTTTTTATTAGTTGGAGGCTAATTACTTCACAACATTTCAGTGGGTTTTGTCATACATTGATATGAATCAGCCATAGATTTACACTTATTCCCCATCCCGATCCCCCCTCCCATCTCCCTCTCCACCCGATTCCTCTGGGTCTTCCCAGTGTACCAGGCCCGAGCACTTGTCTCATGCATCCCACCTGGGCTGGTGATCTGTTTCACCATAGATAGTATACATGCTGTTCTTTTGAAACATCCCACCCTCACCTTCTCCCACAGAGTTCAAAAGTCTGTTCTGTATTTCTGTGTCTCTTTTTCTGTTTTGCATATAGGGTTATCGTTACCATCTTTCTAAATTCCATATATATGTGTTAGTATGCTGTAATGTTCTTTATCTTTCTGGCTTACTTCACTCTGTATAAGGGGCTCCAGTTTCATCCATCTCATTAGGACTGTTTCAAATGAATTCTTTTTAATGGCTGAGTAATATTCCATGGTGTATATGTACCACAGCTTCCTTATCCATTCATCTGCTGATGGGCATCTAGGTTGCTTCCATGTCCTGGCTATTATAAACAGTGCTGCGATGAACATTGGGGTGCACGTGTCTCTTTCAGATCTGGTTTCCTCAGTGTGTATGCCCAGAAGTGGGATTGCTGGGTCATATGGCAGTTCTATTTCCAGTTTTTTAAGGAATCTCCACACTGTTTTCCATAGTGGCTGTACTAGTTTGCATTCCCACCAACAGTGTAAGAGGGTTCCTTTTTCTCCACAGCCTCTCCAGCATTTATTGCTTGTAGACTTTTGGATAGCAGCCATCCTGACTGGTGTGTAATGGTACCTCATTGTGGTTTTGATTTGCATTTCTCTGATAATGAGTGATGTTGAGCATCTTTTCATGTGTTTGTTAGCCATCTGTATGTCTTCTTTGGAGAAATGTCTGTTTAGTTCTCTGGCCCATTTTTTGATTGGGTCATTTATTTTTCTGGAATTGAGCTGCAGGAGTTGCTTGTATATTTTTGAGATTAATCCTTTGTCTGTTTCTTCATTTGCTATTATTTTCTCCCGAATGTAACTATCTTTGGCTGGATGTTAGAGGCAACAAATATCATTGCCTCCTGGCAAATATTCAAAATGGGCTGATAGTTGAATGATGTATACAAGCACGTTAAAAGATAACAAAGAAACAAAATAAGAATTACTTGGAGGTGGATGTCAGGGAAAGAAAAAACAGAAATTCACCTTTGGTCCCAACAAACACTGGCATATTCTGAGAAAATAATTCATGTGATGTTTACTCTTCTAGCATAACACAAATTTCCTTCACTTCCGGTATGACTCTAACTCATATTTGTGGCTATTGAATGAAAACAGGAAGGGGCACTTAACACTGAATGTGTGTACTATCTGTATGAATATGCGCCGTGCCAATACAAGACTAATTTTGCATTCCTGTCAATTTTAATATTTACCAACTTCTCCACTTCAGACTGGTGTAATTTAACCTTCGTCTGTAGTGCATCTTTAGAATCATAATGTTATTTTGTGGTTGTAAACATTCTCTATCCCTTGTTGTAGGGAAAGTTTTACTCAATAATAGGAAAAATATACTGCCTTAGAATCTTGGTAAGGTTTAAAGAATGAGCAGATAAAAGGATATTTTTAAATCACTTGCCACTTCTTAATAATGATGTTTACTTTAACAAAATGTTATATACACAATTTGCCCTGGTGTGCATGCTCAGTCATGTCTGACCCTTTGTGACTCCATGGACTGTAGCCTGACAGACCCCTGTCAATGAGATTTCTCAGGTAAGAACACTGGAATGGGTGACCATTTCCTTCTCCAAGGGATCTTCCCAACCAAGGGATCGAACAAGAGTCTCTGGCATCTCCTGTATTGGCAGGTGAATTCTTTACCACTGAGCCATGTGGGAAGACCCCTAGTGTAGAAAAATCATTTTAAACCCCACAATATCTATTTTCTTTTCTGGAAAATTCACAATGGGTTCACAGGGAAAGTGGCATTCTTGTTTTGTATTAACATATCAGTTATATCTTCTTAAGAGATCAGGTAGGGGAAGGAATCTTTTAGGTCAAGAAATACACAGAATTTTTAAAATGTATGCCATACTTAGAAAATAGGTTAAGAGTATAAATTTTATGGAAGAGAATGACAGAATGTGATACCAGAATGACAGTTTGCAACAGATTCTGAAAGGTTCTAATGTCATCCATTTTAAAGTGTTAGATTTTATATTTATGGAATTCAGAAGCAGGTAAATTGTGTTCAGATCCTTTTTTAACGATATATGAAATATTCTATAGATAATATAATATATAGTGTATCAAAGTATATAACAGAATATATACTGCATGTACTATCATTATTATGTAATATTCAATGAATAATGATTGATACTATTTTTTAAAATTACTAGTATTTCAGCAAATGTACTTATTTATTGCATGGATAAAAGCATAAAATAACAACTTTGTACCATAAAAATTATACATGTATTATATGTTGTAAACTTGGACTGAGGTATCTTTATGATTTTAATTTTTCCAGATGAAAAACCATTTCAGTATATTCTTCTGTATGGCCTAGATTTTTGTTTCGGCATACCACAGGTACAGAGTGGATATTGTTTTTATTTCTCTATATTATGTGAACCATTTAGTGATACTTGGGAAATTACCCATTTTATAAATCTTGAGTCTGTCTTCCATGAGCAAAACTATGTCCCTGGAAGGTTCAGATTCATGGGTGACCTAGGCATATGCCCAGAATATTGCTTCTGGAGTCAATAACTAAAACACACAGGAAAGCAGACACAAAGAGGTTTCATTGTGGTTGTTGTTTGCTATATTTGAGAAGTGTAATTTCTAGAGGAATAGCTGCAATAGTACACCAGCAGCACAGGTCTCACTGAGCTGGTCTTTGAACTATGAGTTTTGACTGTGGATCTGACCTGACAGCCCCTCTTTTTTCTGTTCACTGAGCCTGGTTCTCTGAGCCTGTTTCTCCCAAGTGTCTAGGCTTTCAGAAATTTTTTGAATCACCCTAGTTTTTTGCAAACATTTATTTCTTGCATATGCCCTACACAGACATATTTTATTGCTTATAAATCAGCTCTCAAATGCAAGGTAGGTCAACTCTTTGAGAGTAGGAGCATGTTTCTACCTTTGCAATCTTAAGCACAAAATCTGAGAGTAGTTGTGCAACTGTTACAGAAAAAATCTATTTAATAAATTAATAAAGAATGCTAAGCATTTAAATGACATTTATAATTTGAAAATTATGGATAACTCTTGTAAGCTGCTTTACTAGAAACTTGGCATGCTTTGAATAAAAGGATGTATAAAGTACTTTTGGGTCCAAGGAGGTGTCTAAGAGCTTCCAGAATTAAAGCAGCATCTTAGAATGGAAGATCTTTTGATGAGCTATTTAGTTCTGATTAGTCTTGTTCTACATAATTTGAGTATCTCTGTGGGAAAGTGCCATATGGTGTCAATAAATAAGTCTTCAGTGTGTTCACTTATGTTCTGAAATGTATATAAGAAGGTCAATTATCTCTAATTAAGTCACTATTTTCTTTGGTAAGGGTGTGTGTGTGTTTTTCTAATCAAGCACTCAGTGAGATGACAGTGTTTCTACATGGCTGATTAAGGATATATCAGAGATAAGAGTCAGAAGAAAAGTTGAAATGCCTTGCTCTCTTAAAATATATATATACTATGGTGTTTTGCACATTATTATCAGTCTTTCATCTAGTCTTCTATTAAAATCTTCTTCCAAACCACTATACCTCTCCTCACTTAGGTGGACAGAATGTAAGGATAATCTAGAATAGGGTCAGGCTAGGTCTGTTCCTTAAGAACTGACACCCATCCTGAAGGGCTCAGCACAAATCCACAAGAGCACATGCGATGAGCTAAGGAACAGACCCTGAGAGAAGACAGCAGGTTCAGGCTGTAGGGAATTAAATCACACTGATGCTGGGAGGTTCCAGGGATGGAAAACATGGGAATGCTAGGGAAGCACAATCAGTATGTGTTACATAACCATTCTAAGACTTTCGGGAAATGTAAATGACTTCATTAAAAAATATGCAATGGGAAAAGTTTGTATTCACCCTGATGTTCAAAGCAGCACTATTCACAATATCCAAAACATGGTAACAACCTAAATGTCCATCAACAAATGCATGGGTCAAGAAGATGTGGTGCATATATATAATGGAATATTATTCAGTCATGAAAAAGATTAAATAATGCCATTTGCAGCAATAAGGATGGACTTAGAGATTATCATACTAAGTGAAGTAAGTCAGAAAGAGAAAGACAAATATCACATGATATCTATTATATGTGGATTCTAAAATATGACACAAATGAACATGTCTATGAAATAAAAACAGATAGACATAAAGAAAGGCATAAAGAGCAGACTTGTGGCTGCCAAGGTGGGGGCTGAGAGAGGGAAGGATTGGGAGCTCGTGATTAGCAGCTGCACACACAGGTCCTATTGTAGAGGAGAGCAAACTATACTCAAAATCCTGTGATAAGCCATAATGAAAACTATTACAAAAACCAATATATATATATGTATAACTGAATCACTTTGTACAGCAGAAAGTAACACAACATTCTAAATCAACTATACTCAAGTAAATTTTTAAAAAGAAAACAGTTGCATTCAAATCTCATATTATAACAGGCTAAGGAATAAAAATTGAGCAGGAAAATTTGTATACGGACAATGAAGGAATGTCACAAAGCAAGCCTCACAACAAATGAAAATTGTAACTAACCATTTTTAAATGAGCTAAAATAAATAAAACAATAGTCATTATAAAAACAGTGCAAAATCCTATTTAGAAAAGTTAAGAAATGCAACAATTAAGCAAGAAGAAAAAGCTAAAGAGAAAGCTAAGAGAACAAGGGAAAGAATAAGAAATTAAAATGTATTAAATAAATAAAAACTATGCAACAAACAAAGAATAAACTAGAAGGAGTGCAAGAATGGATATGACATGATAAATAAAATAATGCCACAAAAGTAGCAAATGGAAAGGAAATATAGGGAAATAATAGACAAAGAATGAAGGGAATTAATAAAACTAAGACAACAGAATAAAACAATAACAGCAATTCAAGAAATACTTTCTGAAGTTAAAAGAGATTTAAAGGTGTATATTTACATTAAAAAACAATAAAAGTTTTCTATTTGAAGAAGGAAAGAATAGAGTGAAAGGAACAGGAATAGAAACTAGAAATTATTAAATATACCATGGTTTTAGATTTGAATTTGGATATATGTAAAAGAAATGATAAAAAGTTAAGTTAAAAATTAACCCTTGATAATAAAAGGCATTAAAAACACTTCTTATTTACTCAGTGGTGTACCCACTCAAGGAGAAACTAATGCCAAATGCTTTTACACATAAGTAATTTTACTGTACATCTCTTGATAGGCTATGTCTTGGAACAATATAAAAGTACTGCAAAGACCCTTATGTTGACGATTATGTCTGATAGCACATGGTTGATGGTATTGTTCATAGCTTTAATCCAAGACTTTTTTGTGTGTATTATAAAAGACAGTTAATGAGTATTATGTTTATTTCATTGAGAATAGCAATGAGGACAATGGAAGACAGAGAGTACAGGTAAGATTGTTGAAATCAGGGTAGTTCTTTTTTTAATTTTAAAAACAATCCTCCTGATTTTGCATCAGAAGCATCATCATGAACTCATACTATATTTTTCAAAAAGGAAAAACAACATACTTCCGATCTCTCTCAACTAAAACATTTAAAAACAGTGACAATACATTGAGCACCCTAACAGCCATAGTGCTGACTGTGAATACAGTTTTATATTACATAAATAAGGACTTGTTAAAGATATGCCTTCTTCTAGATACAGGGAAGGAAATATGTTGGATAAGTTAAGACTATTCTGTCTCTTCAGGAAGTAAGTAAATATCAAAGAGGACACATAGGGAGTCCTTGGCAGTCCGGTGGTAGGACTTCACTGCTGTGCCCCAGTTCAATTCCAGGTTAGGGAACTAGGGTCCTGCAAGCTGCTAAGGATGGCTGCTGCCACCCCCGCCTGCCCTCCCCCACTCCCCCCCCAACCCACACTGACCCCACTACCAAAAGTAGTTTAAAAAAACGATGACAGGGATAATGTCAAAAGAACTCTGGGACCAACTTGAAGCTTCTAATAGTCAATGATGGATCAGTTCGAGCATCGTTAAAAGCAAGAACTGCAGTGTATTTAAAATTATAAAAATGTTTAAACATGTGAATTCACAGTTATTATATGCATATGCTGCTGCTGCTGCTAAGTCACCTCAGTCGTGTCCGACTCTGTGTGACCTCATAGACGGCAGCCCACCAGGCTCCTCCATCCCCGGGATTCTCCAGGCAAGAACACTGGAGTGGGTTGCCATTTCCTTCTCCAATGCACGAAAGTGAAAAGTGAAAGTGAAGTCATTTGGTCGTGTCCGACTCTGTGTGACTCCACTGACTCTGTGTGACCCCACTGGCTCTGTGTGACCCCACTGACTCTGTGTGACCCCACCGACTCTGTGTGCAGCCCACCAAGCTCCCCCATCCCTGGGATTCTCCAGGCAAGAACACTGGACTGGGTTGCCATTTCCTTCTCCAATGCATGAAAGTGAAAAGTGAAAGTGAAGTCGCTCAGTCATGTCCGACTCTTTGCGACCCCATGGACTGCAGCCTACCAGGCTCCTCCATCCATGGGATTTTCCAGGCAGGAGTACTGGAGTGGGTCGCCAGTGCCTTCTCCATTACATGCGTATACAAGTATATAAATAATGGTTCAGCCATTCTATAGAATATTTTGCAGCATTTGTCATTGTGTTTGGAGGGTCAGTAAACAAATTAGAAATGCTTATGGTTTTACCTTATGTAAGATAATAATGCCGACCCAGGTGGTACAGTGGTAAAGAACCCACCTGTCAATGCAAGCGAGGTGGGTTCCATCCCTGGGTGGGGAAGATATCCTGGAGAAGGAAATGGCAACCCACTCCAATATTCTTGCCTGGAAAATCCAATGGGCAGAGGAGCCTGGCAGGCTACAGCCCATGGTGTTGCAAGAGAGTCAGATAGGACTGAGTGCACACACACACACACACACACACACACACACACACACAAACCTCCTGACCCTCACAGTATGTAGATAATAATAAATACTACATTCAGTTCAGTTCACTTGCTCAGTCGTGTCCGACTCTTTGCGACCCAATGAATCGCAGCACGCCAGGCTTCCCTGTCCATCACCAGCTCTCAGAGTTTACTCAAACTCATGTCCATTGAGTCGGTGATGCCATCCAACCATCTCATCCTCTGTCATCCCCTTCTCCTCCTGCCCCCAATCCCTCCCAGCATCAGGGTCTTTTCCAATGAGTCAACTCTTCCCATGAGGTAGCCAAAGTACTGGAGTTTCAGCTTCAGCATCAGTCCTTCCAATGAACACCCAGGACTGACTTCCTTTAGGATGGACTGGTTGGATCTCCTTGCAGTCCAAGGGACTCTCAAGAGTCTTCTCCAACACCACAGTTCAAAAGCATCAATTTTTTGGCTCTCAGCTTTCTTCACAGTCCAACTCTCACATCCATACATGACCACTGGAAAAACCATAGCCTTGACCAGACGGACCTTTGTTGGCAAAGTAATGTCTCTGCTTTTTAATATGCTATCTAGGTTGGTCATAACTTTCCTTCCAAGGAGTAAGCGTCTTTTAATTTCATGGCTGCAGTCACCATCTGCAGTGATTTTGGAGCCCAAAAAAATAAAGTCTGACACTGTTTCCACTGTCTCCCCATCTATTTCCCATAAGGTGATGGGACCAGATGCCATGATCTTAGTTTTCTGAATGTTGAGCTTTAAGCCAACTTTTTCACTCTCCTCTTTCACTTTCATCAAGAGGCTTTTTAGTTCCTCTTCACTCTCTGCCATAAGGGTGGTGTCATTTGCATATCTGAGGTTATTGATATTTCTCCCGGCAATCTTGATTCCAGCTTGTGCTTCTTCCAGCCCAGCGTTTCTCATGATGTACTCTGCATATAAGTTAAATAAGCAGGGTGACAATATACAGCCTTGAGGTACTCCTTTTCCTATTTGGAACCAGTCTGTTGTTCCATGTCCAGTTCTAACTGTTGCTTCCTGACCTGCATATAGGTTTCTCAAGAGGCAGGTCAGGTGGTCTGGTCTTCCCATCTCTTTCAGAATTTTCCACAGTTTATTGTGATCCACACAGTCAAAGGCTTTGGTGTAGTCAAGAAAGCAGAAATAGATGTTTTTCTGGAACTCTCTTGCTTTTTGGATGATCCAGCGGATATTGGCAATTTGATCTCTGGTTCCTCTGCCTTTACTAAAACCAGCTTGAACATCTGGAAGTTCATGGTTCACGTATTGCTGAAGCCTGGCTTGGAGAATTTTGAGCATTACTTTACTAGTGTGTGAGATGAGTGCAATTGTGTGGTAGTTTGAGCATTCTTTGGGATTGCCTTTCTTAGGAATTGGAATGAAAACTGACCTTTTCCAGTCCTGTGGCCACTGCTGAGTTTTCCAAATACTACATAATTGTACATAAAAGGTAATATACAAGTATATTTGTACATGTTCATGAACACAAATATAGTTAGATAAATGATAGAGAGCAAAAAAGCATTTAAAAAGTGATGAAATTGTGAATGATTTTTCTTCCTAGTCATTTCCACTTCATGGTGTCAATGCATTTTGTTCAATGAAAGTACCTACTTGCAATAAAATCAAGTTATAATTAATTGACATTTAAAATTTTTGCACACTGATAGATTTCCTTTTCCCTTGAGTGAGGACAGCATGATATGAAAAGAACGTGAAAGTGCAAGTCGCTCGGTCGTGTCCAAATCTTTGCAACCCCATGGAGTATACAGCCTATGGAATTCTCCAGGCCAGAATACTGGAGTGGGTAGCCTTTCCCTTCTCCAGGGGATCTTCCCAACCCAGGAATCGAACCCAGGTCTCCCGCCTTGCAGGCAGATTCTTTACCAGCTGAGCCACAGAAGCCCAAGAATACTGGAGTGGGTAGCCTATCCCACTATGAAAAGAACAAAGTTCTTCAAGTCAGTCATATCTGGGTACATATCTTAGATCTGTCATTACTTTAAACCCTGGTGTAACATCCTAATTTAACACTTTAGTCGCAATGAATTTCTTTAGGAATTCTTTGGTAGATAACTTGGTACAAAAATGTATCAGATCAATATATTTTTAATTCTCTTTATTTCCTATTCCCTCATTTGATATTCAAATTTGAGAAACTTTTTTCTTATCTTCTACCATTTACCAAAATGCATTAAGATCAAACTGAGTTATAATAGTCGAGTAAAACTCTTTATATGCATAGGACTATTCAAATAAAATTCAAGTATAAGATTCAAGTAAAAATCTTTGCATCGATTCATGTTTTCTTTCACGAATCACTTATTGATAATTTATAATTTTCTATACACAGACTTCTGCATTGTCTATAACTCATTTTCACCAGATTCCCCTTGCAGTCTTTCTGATAATAGGAAACATATTAATAAAATTTACGTTCTTAGTATTCATTTCCTGCAGTGAAATCCGATTTGATGTCTAAATATGCTCTTTTTATTCTTTATGATTTCAACGCTGAGTAAATTACAGTTATCCTCAACTTTTGACCACATTAAAATTTCTCAGCTTGTGTCTCTTAGAGGACAAAAGATATTTTGAAACATAGGTTTTGCTTTGGCTACAATTGAATCAGGTCTCTAAATCCTGCCAATCACCTTCAGACTAAAACAGCTCTTCTGTTCAGATCAAAATATCACCTTTAGTGCCTGTCTGTCACAATGAGAGGACATTAAGGAGTTCTCGACTGAATTCTGCTCCTCAGATTTCAGACAACTTCAGGCTTAAAATGACCTCTCATTCTGAACTCAGTACTGTCTTCCTCCTCTTGGATCGGTCATCGGCTCTCTCAAAGCAGTCCAGGGCACTTCAAACTCATTCTTATCATCCCAGTATCTTTCCTCTTCCTCTTTGTCTTTATATTTCAAGGACTACTTTCAGATCTGCCCTGGAATGTCATTTTGCACAAACCTTGTACTGTATACATTGCCTTTCGTCATATATAAGAACAACACGCTCTTAGCTGACAACTTGGCTAAGAAGTATTGATTACTGTTAATTAAACTAAACTAGATTGGTATAACTTGATTCTTAGTTTACTTCCTACAATTTCCTGAAAAAATATGCTTTTCTAACTAAATTTGAGTATGTCAATTTCCAGGAAAATAAGTGTTCACAGATTATTAATGCTTGATCACCCTTTCCATGGAAACTTCATATTTCCTCTTTGAGTTGTACTCCCAGACTTTCTGACCTGTGATTTTCCTCCTTTCCACACATCTTAGACGGTGCTTTTTGATTAGGCTAAATGTACACTGACTTCCCTCTGCTAGAAATTATGCTTCACTAGGGCAAGGGTCTTCATCTCTTTTATTCACTGGTAGGGGTCACGTGCCTAGAGCAGAGTCTGGCACATGGTAGATACTCAACACTTCCCATCATGGAATGTGTACATAGTTTTCCTTTGCTTTCTTTTGTTTTATAGGGAAGAATATAGAATGCTGTATTTGGATACAGAATTTTGTATTATTATTTTCTTTCATTCAGGTAAGTTGGAATTTGTCTTTCCGTCCACTAATACATCTGAAGGAATGTTATGCTCGCATGCACACTGGACCTGGTGAGATGACTCCCTCATGAGTTCCATGGATTGTAGTTATGTAATGGAACACGATGGAAGAGCCACAGTGACGCACAGTAAACCAAGCTTGTGGATAAAGGCATCATACTTCATATAAAGGAGGTACTTAACTAAAACAAAGTCATGAGCAAAATTTTAATGGAAGGATTCCTTAAGGAAGTCTTGTACTTTCTTTCCTTCCCTTCTGCAGCTCTTTCCCTCTTTGACATTGTTCTTTTCTTTAGCTCACATACATTCAATATTGTTCACTATACAGACTCTCAGAAAATGCTTTTGGATGCCCATGCAACACAAGGCTGCAAAACTGGTAAAATTTTATCTGCAACTTTTGCAAGAAGCAGTTGAATTTTCATACAGAACAAAGCATTTAACTAAAGAGGTGGAATGCAAAAATCTATTGCTAGAATTCAAAATATATAGATGGGTAAACCAACACCATTTTGGCACGATGACAATTTCTTTGACCTGAAATCACTGAAGTTAGAAATCAGCTACTGAGAATTTGACCTACCAATTCACTCCCCCCAGCCCCCAATACTTTTAAGAAGTATTGAATATCATGCTCTCGTATTTACTATAAATCTTATTCAACTGTACTTGGCAGGATCCCTTTCTTCACATATACATGAAAAGCCAATCTCTGGCAAAACCCTAAAGGAGGACAGCATGTTTCTGCAAACTTCACCCTGGCCCTTTAAGGATCTACTAGGAAAAGGGAATGAAGGAAATTCAAAGTGCTCTGTAATGTACTCAGCATCCTTATCTCTTTTAAGTAAACCCATTTGTTCTAAGCAGACAGTCCAATAACTCATGAAGAGTTAAAGGCACCAAACCTTCCAGATGGTTACAATGTTAAAGCACACTCCTGAACAAAGAATTCATTTTTAACAATGGATTTTTCAGAAGTGAATAAGAAATTGGGGTCAGGGTGTCTACAGGAGTCAAAAGGGCTATTAAAATTTAACCTAGATTCTCTGAATCCAGAGAAATAATTTAAAATCAATTATATAGGAATTCTTTTTCATTCTAAATCAAAAATTGCCTTCACTCTACAAAATGCAATGCCTTATATACATGTTGGCTAATATTACTAACAGTAATTAAAACGTATCTGTAACTTTGCATCATGTGGTACTTTCTCAACCTTTAATATTCTCCTTAACTCTTTTCAGCCTTTTAAAGAGCTCTCTGTTCAGATACTTCTTGCATAAAACATTCCTAGGTCACATGGATTGAGTTCTCACACCAGAATAGTCTTATTTCTTAATTGACCTCTTTTTTTTTTTTTTCCTCACAATAGTGACTTTATTAAATTAGTTGCTTTATAAAACACTGTAGATGAATTGACCTCTTTTTATTGCTGTTCAGTCACTAAGTCAAGTCCAACTCTTTGTGACTCCAGGGACTGCAGCATGCGTCTCCTGGAGTTTGCTCAAATTCATGTCTATTGAGTTCCGGGGTGTTATCTAACCACCTCATCCTCTGTCACCCCCTTCTCCTTTTGCCTTCAATCTTTCTCAGCATCAGAGTCTTTTCTAATGACGTGTTTTTATCCTGAGACATTTCTATGAAAATCTAATTTTTTAAGTAACCCAGGAATGATGAGTGTACTTAAAATATCTCTGCTGCCTTCTGAAAAATTGTTTTGAATATCATAGATTTTTATCCATTTAAATACTCTTTTGTATTTTTGATTCCTACATACATAAGGTTTTAGTGCACATATACCTCACACCCAGATTTTATTTATTTATTATACAGAAACATTTGTTATACAGATTTCTATGCACATAGTGCCTAACCCAGTAATGCATGTACAAATACAATAAACCTCTGGTGAGATAATAAAGATTAGATTATTCCTAAGCAAGGAGTGTCCATAATTCAATTTAGTTTAATGGAAAATAGACCACAAACTACTTCCATACCAGAACTCTGTGAAACTGATCCACTCAGTACCATGTAACTTTGACTGTGTAACTTATGACCCTGTTTATTTATGGATCCTGTGTTATTAAATCAGTAAGTGGGGTTATACAAGATTAAGATAAGTTAGTAATATTCTGCCCATCAATTTCCTGCTTGTAAATTGTTTGTAATGCCATTGATCTGATGTACAGAATCTCTTAGTATGAATATCCAGAAATCTACAATCCTTTGGCCTGAAGACATTTTCTGATTGAGGAGAGGTCCATTTATATTATGAGTGTTCTTTGAACTCTGATACAAATTGATTAATGATTTTTAGAACCTAAAATTTTCCACAAATATCATAGGGACTTTAGATTTCATCAGCCCATATTTATGTTCCATAAAATCACAATATATTTTATTCTATATAAATGGGTTAAATGCATCTGCTGATTAATCAACAAGTGTTTCTTCTGCATCTGGAGCATGGACTGTGCATCAGGGGCTGTTCTAGGTGTTGGAGATATGTCTGAGGGCAAAAAACGAACAAATAAACAAGATTTGTCTTTATGAGGCACTCATATAGGAGAAAATAAGCACATGTTAAATATTATGGTAGGTTGTCAGGTAATGATAAGAAAAAAAAGAATAAAGACTCAAAGACTGGGGATGGGTCTGAGAAGGTGACATTTAAGCATGATGTGAATGAATTTAGGGAGTGAGTTAAGTGGAATCTGGAAGAAATTTCGAACACAAGAAATAGGTCTAGTTAGGTTCTTATTTGGAGTATTGGTTAAACAATAGGAGGGTCAGCGTGGTTGCAGTTGGAGTAAGGTAATCAAGGGAAAGCATGTTAAAAGACCAGGGGCCAGATTACAGAGGGCATACACATCACAGGGGGGTATTTGAATCTCACTCTGAGTGTTATTGGGAAACAGTGAATTGAGTAATCAAGGATGAATTCTAAGAATTTTGACCTAGTAATTGGGTCAACCGAACTGATGTTTATTGAAATAAGGAACACTAAGGGAAGAGCAGGTTTTAGATGGGGAAATCAGGAGTTTGGTTTTGGACATGATACATTTGAGATGCCCTTTGTAATTCCAACTGACGGGTAGTGATAGTACAATGCCCAAATCATAGTCAGGTGAATGAGGCATTCACCGAAGATGCAAAAACCCAATGGGGCACCAAAACACTCAGGAGTCAGGATAAATATTTTAATGTGAAATTTTTAAAAGTCAAAATTAAAGCAGACAATTCATGATGAATAAAATAGCAAAATTTTTAAAGAAAAGTAGTTCGGTAGACAGGGTTTTGTTCCCCATGATGTTTGCCCCCTAATGAATATGTTACCTTATATATTTTATAGGATTTCACAGATTGTATGGGCTTCTCAGGTGGCTCAGTGATAAAGAATTCGCCCGCCAACAGGAGACACATGCTTCATCTCTGGGTCAGGAAGATGCCCTGGAGTAGGAAATGGCTACCCACTCCAGTATTCTTGCCTGGGAAATCCCATGGATGGATGAGCCTGGCAGGCTACAGTCCATAAGATCACAAAGAGACAGATGCAAATGAGTGAGCATGCACAGATTGTGCAAAGCTTGCTCATTAGTTACCCCTAAAACGAGATCAGCCTGGATTGTTAAATATGCTCACCGTAATCCCATGAGCACTTACCAGCAGGAAAGAAAGACAAAAGCGTCAGATTTTTGCGAAGGAAGATGAGGTGGGAGAGGCTAAAAGCACGAGAACAATACGGTCACCATGGTTGTTGAGAACCCATGATGAGTAGAGAGAGAAGCTCAGAATGACCCCTGGGCAACAAGAAGCAAGGAAACAGGGATTTCAGCTCTGTCACTTCAGAGAACTGAAGATGGTCAACACCTGAGTGAGTCTGGCAACTGCTTCCACTAGGAACCTCCAGAAAGGAACCCAGTCCAGCTACCACCTTGATATCAGCTTTGTGAAGCCTCAAGCAGAGAAGCCAGATGAATCTACGGGACTTCTGACCTTCAGAATTGTGAAATACCTAATTTGTTTGATTTGGGTTTTCTGCTTTTAAAACACTAAGTATGTGATAATTTGTTAGAGCAGCAATAGAAACCCAAAGGCAGTATTCATTTAGTTGATTCTGCACGATGGAAGTATTTTTATGTGATGAAATACTGGAGATGCTTCTTTCATAAAAAAAAAAAAAAAAGTTTCCCAGGAAAAGTCCTGTAAGTTAACCACTGATAATGCTGGTGGGATTGGCCTTTAGTCCTGCCCACCAAAGTTTCATTTGAAGACATACACCTTCATAAGGAAACTTCTGTCTCCTCAAGATGATGGTTTGTTACATTGTCTAGGTATTATTCTTTTATTTTTAAAATATTTTATTTATATTTGTTTTTATTTGACTGTGCTGGGTCTTAGTTGCAGCATGTGGGATCTAGCTCCCCAACCAGGGATCGAACCCAGGTCCCCTGCATTAGGAGCACAGAGGCTTAACCACTGGACCACCAGGGAAGTCCTATGCTAGGTATTATTCTTGCAGACCTTTGAATCAGTTTACTGCTACCTAGATAAAACTAGTTATATTCTCAGACAGATAAGTTAAGACAGGGAAAGTAAATTTAAGTTATTCAAAATAGACAACTCTCTAAGGAAACATTAGAGTTAATTTAATAAAAGAATAAAATTCAAGTGCCAGTCAATATTGCATGATAATGCTGTTTCTGACAGTGGATATTGACTTACTGACATTAATCCCAGGATTGTGTGTTCTTATTTTTAATATAAGATTCTGTACTTCATAAACAACCATATATTAACCAACTTTCTTCATATCTTTCATCTTTGGGACATTTCTGTGATCCTGCAAATGTCATTCTTCCTCCTGATTTAAGCCTTGATTATTGAGATTTTATCAATACCCTAAAAATGGGATTGGGAAATACTTCAGCCAGTCAAATGTGACAAGTTAATTTGGTTTTCACATTTATAGCTATATCATCAGAAAACCTGCTTTAAACTGTGAGGAAAATGGCAGTTTACAATTGCTTTAAAAATACCAAAATGAATGAATCCATTATTCAGACACAGCCATGACAGGCCTGTAGTGGTTATTTATTCCCAGCGCCTGCCAATATTATCTATTCTGGACTTGGATTCTACTGTTGCCTAGCTGAATTAACTCCTTCAATTCCAGCTCCATTAAAAACACCATTTCAAATTTTAATGTGCTCAAAATTACAACTTCCTTGTTTTTGAAATATAGTTGAACGGGCTGGTTATTCCTTAAGGAGAGAATTTCCCTGATCCTGTTTTTCACCTTCATATTTATATATTCTGAACTTCCCCAAGTCTAGGTGGTTCAGTGGTAAAGAATACACCTGCCAATGCAGGAGACACAAGAGATACAGGTTCAATCGGGAAGATCTCCTGAAGAAGGAAATAGCAACCCACTCCAGTGTTCTTGCCTGGGAAATCACATGGCCAGAGGAGCCCGGCAGGCTACAGTCTATGGGGTCACAAAGAGTCAGACACAACTAAGCAACTGAGCAAGCACAGGAGGGAAGTTAATAAACGATCTGATAAAACGACATTTCAATTCTGTCTTTTGGATTGCATAATTGGTATCTGGAAGATCCATGAAGATGTGCCCTTTAACTGGATCTTTTGTTATTTCTTCCATATATAAATAGGTTGCTTAGTGCATCTTTTTTAAAGAATTTATTCCGGAGTTGAGCCATCTCATGTTGAATCCTAACCCAGCACTTTTTAGTTATGATTACTGGCAACTGATTTAATCCACAGTGGTTCATAATCATAATCTGCAATTAGTAGTTATATCATAGGTTTTATTTCAAATAGAAATTAATATACATAGGAAAAACATATCCTAAGCCTCAATCCTTATTTTTTTTATTTTTAATGGTGCATCCTACTTTAGAGTTTACCAGCCGTGATGTATATATTGAAATATATCCAAAACTGGCCACCTCGTTTGACCTCTGCTGTTAACAACCTATTGCAGACCACATCATCTCTTGCCTAGATTGAATTATAGCTTCCAAATTATAGTTCTCTTTACATCTTTGTGCTTCTGCAGTCTGTTCTACCTAAAGTCGCCACAGTGGTTATTTTTAAAACAAATGAAATCATGTTCACTTGCTCAAAGCTATCCAGTGGCTCCCCATCTCACCCAGAGGAAAGACCAATGTCCTTAAAATGAGCTAGCCCACACTCCCTTCCTTTCCTGTCTTTGTCCACTACCATCGTCCCCTTCTCACTCAACTCCAGGTTCTCTGGCCTCAGCACTCTTCAAAAACACCAAATACAATGAGAAGCAGCTAATGAAACTAAATGAGCAAATGGTGCTGAGTACCTTATTTAAGCCACAGTTTCACTGTCTTGGTTAAGACAGGATTATTAAGTAGGTGATTTAATTTTTTTTTATTAGCAACTTCAAGTATAAGTGGAATAAGTGTATTTTCTATTAATAAAAATGAATTTTGACAAAAAAAATCAAGTACATTCCTGCCTCAGACTCTTTAGACTTGGTGTTCCCTCTGCCTTTAATGTTTTTCTCAGCTATATGCATAGCTCACACCTTACACACTTCAGTCTCACTTAAATGTTACTTGATCAAGGCTTTCCTTGACTGTGTATACACTGGTACTCCATGTCTCCCCTCCTTTCAATTTGTCCACAACATGTATCATGATCCGACTCTACTGCTTGTTTGTTTATATGTGTTTTCCTATACTGGAATATAAGCTTCGTGAGGGCAAAGTTTTATGTTTTTGTTGAATCCTGCTTTTGTAGAACACTGTCTGCTTCATATTAAGCATTCAGTTAAGTATTGAGCATTCAAAGTATAACTAATAGAACTTTGATTTTTGAAAGAAAGAATAGCTTTAACTATTAGATATTTATGATTTTAATAGTTCTGTTTCATGTCATATTCAGTTCATTTTATCAGAATCATGTACATTCAGATTAATGATTAATAATCACTTTGCTTTCAAAACTATTTGTTTGAAAGCAAAGTAATTCCAGTGACAAAATGACTGTAGAATTTGGACAGTAATCTTAATTGTGATGCTAAGTAACTTATTAAAGACCTAGCCTATTTTACAACTAGATCCTACCACAAATGTTGAGCATATTCCTAGCTAGAAACAATGTCTTTTCACTTACATAGGGGCTTTCCTGGTAGCTCAGCTGGTAAAGAATCCACCTGCAATGCAGGAGACCCTGGTTCAATTCCTGGGTCAGGAAGATCCCCTGGAGAAGGAAATGGCAACCCACTCCAGTATTCTTGCCTGAAGAATTCCATGGACAGAGGAGTCTGGTGGGCTACAGTCCGTGGGATCGCAAAGACCCAGAGGCAACTGAGCGACTAAACACACAGCACGCCAGCACACAGAGACAACGTTTGTAAATGCCTATTTTGATTTCTTTTAATGTTTTGTCTTATCCTAATAATCCATTCCAAAATCTAATATTGGTAGAGCTTTTATGGTTTACACAGTTTCACATAATTCATATTCTTCTTAATGTCATGATCATGACCTCTCTGGGGGATAGATACTATTTTAATCCTATATCACAGAAGAGAAATCTGAATGAGGGATGCTTTTCAAAGTATGTATATATATAAAACACCTTGCCCCATTTGCCTCTGGTTGTCCACAACAGGCCTGTTTGTTATAAGAAAATGCAATGAATAGCATTAATAGTAGTTACCACTGACTAAGTTAGATATTATCATGCATAATCCTTTTATCTTTGTAGCAACTCAGTAATGTTATTTATTATTATAATTACCTTCATACAGGTGAGGAACCTTAGGATTTACAGAAAATAATGATCATATCCAGTAAGTAACTGAACTACTAGTACAAGAAAAATTCAGATATCTTGATTTCAGTGCCGTGATCTTTACCTTCATCCTCTATTGCACCTGTATGCTTGCTAGTAAAGAAGATGAAAGATTCATACAAAACCAATTTAGTGGTTCTGTTGCTATCACAGCTTATTAAGTATGTAGCTTATTATGCCATGGTATAAGCATAATTCTTTGTAACTAAATACATTTATCATATATAGATGAATAATTTCCAATTACTTAGAACTATATTTGCTGCAATTCTGATATTAATTTTGGGATTTGGGACCTATAACCCTTTCTAATGTTTTCCCTCAAAAATGTAGGTATCAGCCACTGTCTAGTATAAGCATGAATATGGACAGAGGAGCCTGGTGGGCTACATATAGTTCATAGGGTCGCAAAGAGTCAGACACAACTTAGCAACTAAACAACCACAAAAATGCTATCAACTAAATATATATGCATAATTGTATGCCATTCACCATATTTTAATATACCTACAATGTTTAGTTGGGAGTTCTGTGATACCCTACAGTTCTATTTCTAGTTCTACATACATGTAGGCCATAACTTAAATAGGAATTAACTATTAACACAGCATATATTATTCTCAAGTATTCATTTTAAAGTAATTTCATATATGAACACTCAGATGGTAAATAATCTGTCTGCAATATGGGAGACTCAGGTTTGATCACTGGGTCAGGAAGACCCCTTGGAGAAGGGAATGGTTACCCACTCCATTATTCTTGTTTGGACAGTTCCATAGATAGAGGAGCCTGGTGGGCTACAGTCCGTGCGATCACAAAGAGTTGGACACAACTGAGCAACTAATACTACTTTCAAACATTTTCAAATTTTAAAACAAAATAGTTTAAAGAGTTCTTTTGAAGAAAGAAATAAATTGATGCTTTAAACAGGCAGCAAACATACTGAAAATTTTAATTCAGTTGATCAATATCACATATTGATCAAGAGAGGGTTCACAGGACTTTTAGTTTTAAATAGACCTACCTATATTTCCAATGTGTATTGCTTATGAAAGCAACCTCAAGAAGGCAAGTAACTCTAAGACTGAAAGTGAAATCTTTTTGACCTGACATAATTTAAATACATTAAAATCAGTGGTGTGTGAGAGAACATTTTTGCCAATCTTTTTAGTAACAGAGATGCCTCAGTTATGCATTTAGTCAAATGATTAGTTTTCTGTGGATACTCATTTAACTATAATACCTTATTGACTGGGCTAACATTTTTAGACTTATAAAGACAAAGGAAAGATCCAATTACAGTTACAGAATAAAATGTAAGTGCTACAAACACTGACATTTTAAAGACCTTAAAATTGCCAACATTTTAGAACAGAAGATGTTAGAAATAGAGAATAATTTTCTTACCTTTTGAATTGGAAGTTAAAAATACAATATCTGAAGATGGTGACTCAGAAAATATATTTAAAAATCATAAAGTATACCAATGGAATAAAATGATTTAAATGAAAAAATGAAGAGGACTGAGCTGAGGATGAAATTGCATTTAATTCCTATTCTTTAAAAATAGAGTCAACCAAATTCAATACAAGTTGATAAACTAAGCAATTGACAGATACATAAATTGTTTGAATTTGTAAAGATAGCTACTGGAAGAACCGAATACTAAGCACTATTAAAAATGGTTACTTTTGATGAAGCAGATTGGAGGAGGGGGCAAAAGTCAGAGATTATACAATTTTGACAGTTCTGCATCAATTTATGTTTTGCTCTTGTTTTTATTTTAGATCATGGCAGGTAACTTTTAAATTAATAATAGCAGTTTCTCCTTCCCAATGACTTTCTCCACATGAGTTAAACCACATTAAACAGGATTACTTTTTTAAAATTCTCCAATTATTCCTCTTATTTGGCTCTATGAAGAAAAACACAGTAAATATTAGTTTGAAATAGCTCTCTTATAAAGATCAGAATTCTAAAAAGGCATATGAATTGAAAGAAAACACTTTGCTATTATGCTTCAATTGTCACAACAATTAAAGCATACGTGGTAAACATACATAAATTTGTAGTTATCTGTGAAAGACAATTTGAACCCCTAGTGGGCTACTTAAGAAGGATGCTGACTAGCTTACCCAAGAAATAACTACCTAGCAATAGTTCTTTGTTTAATTGAGGTCAAATTCATGCAACATAAAATTAACAATTTTACGGCACACCATTGTGTGGTATGTCGGATGCTCACAATGTAGTTCAACCACAACCACTATCTGGTTCCAAAACTTTTATTCTTCCCCCACAAAATTCCCATACCCACTAAGCAGTAATTTCTAATTCATCCCCTCTTCCCAGCCTTAGGCAACAATCTGCTTTTTGTCTATGAATTTACCTATTCTGGATATTTCCTGTAAATGGTTTCATACAATATGTGATGTTTTATATGTGGCTTATTTCATTTCATTTTGAGGTTCATCCATGTTGTAACATATATATAGCAGTACTTTATTTCTTTTTAGTGCTGAATTGTATTCCAATGTAAATATATGCTATGCTTTGTTTATCCATTCATTCATTGATGAATATTTGGGTTATTTCTACCTTTTGGATATTGTCAATAATGCTGCAATAACTATTTTTGTACAAATATGTCTTTGAGTACCTGTTATGATTTGTTTGGGGTATATACCCAGAAGTAGAAAAGCTGTGTCAAATCTGGACTTTAATTCCATTATTTACTTAAATATTCTTTCTACCTTTTACTCTCTTCTCTTTGGGGACTCACATAATGCATGTGTTGGTATATTAGATTGTTCTCCATAGGTCAGTTCAGTTTTATTTTTTTTCTGTCCTCACATTGGAAAATTTTAATGGTCTAATCACTAACTTCATTGATACTTTCTTATACCTGCTCATCATGCTGTTAAACACATCTAGTGAAAGTTTTATTTCAATGGCTGCCCTGTTAAGTTCCAGAATTAATAATAGGTTCATTTTACCTCTTCATTGATGTTCTATGTTGGTTCATAGATAATTCTCCCAGCTTCCTTCAGTTATTTCCTCAAAGGTTCTTTTTGGTCTTCAAGTATATACAAGACAGTTGATTTAAAGTTTTTGTCTAGTGCATTCAATGCCTGGGTTCCACAGAGAGGTTTTCTGTTAGTTAATTTTTTCCAGTGAATGGGCCATACTTCCCTGTTTTTTTTTTTATCCCTCATTTTGTTTTGTTTTGTCTTGTTTTTCCTGAAAACTAGGCATTTTGAATATTTAAATAAAGTGACTCTGGAAACGTAGATTCTTCTCTCCCCCAAATACTTTTATTGTTGATTTGCAGGTTTGCAGTTATCTATTTTTGTTGTTTTTCAATGACTTTTCCACACTATTTGCTACAGAGACTGTATTCATTTTCCTGTGTGGTCACTGAAGTTTCTGCTGTATTCTCGTTGCAGTTACTCAGTCACTGGACAGGGATGCTCTCAAATAGCAAAATTTAGCAGTCATTTTCTTCATTTGGCATTCCCCTGATGTTTTCAATTCCTGATTAAGTTTATTCATCCAGGTTTTTTGTTTGTTTGCTTTGAGGTTTTTGTTTTGCTGATTTATCAATTTAATAGTTATTTCAGTGGAGATTCTTTTCTTTGAGCACCCTCTTCTACCATTTCCATGATACCTACCATTCTCCACACAACAGTTTGGGAGAAAATATGCTTGTGGTGATGGGCTTGGTGATGAGAAAACTTAGCAATTCTATTCATTTTCTCCTTGCTATCTTTGTAACAAACTCTTAGGCTTCTTAGTTTAATTATTCAAGGGAGTAAATACATAGAGCAATATAACATAGTTTTGTAATCAAATGAAAATATTTGATAAATAACACATGGAAAAAAAGTTTTCTTGGGAATATTTTTCTCAAAAATTATGCAATTATCCCCCAAATATTTATCCAGCAACTGTTATGTACCAGGAAACTTCTAGGGTACAGTAATAGAAAAAAGTTTCCTTCATTTTATTTATACTCTAGGAGTGAAAGACAAATCATAATCAAATGTAAAAGTAAAATGTTGTTGTTTAGTCTCTCCATCATGTCCAACTCTTTGTGACTCCGTGGACTGCAGCATGTCAAGCTTCTCTGTCCTATACCATCTCGGGAGCTTGCTCAAACTCATGTCCATTGGGTCAGTGATGCCACCCAACCATATCATCCTCTGACATTCCCTTCTCCTCCTGCCTTCTATCCTTCCGAGCATCAGAGTTTTTTCTGAAGAGTAGGCTCTTTGCATCAGGTGGCCAAACTATTGGAGCTTCAGCTTCAGCATCAGTCCTAGTGAATATACAGGACTGATTTCCTTTAGGATTGACTGGTTGGATCTCTTTGCAGCCCAAGGGACTCTCAAGAGTCTCCTCCAACACCACAGTTCAAAAGCATCAATTCTTTGGTGCTCAGTCTTCTCTATGGTCCAACTCTCACATCCATACATGACTACTGGAAAAAACATAGCTTTGACTACATGGATCTTTGTTAGCAAAGTAATCTCTCTGCTTTTTAATGTGCTGTCTAGGCTGATCATAGCTTTTCTTCCAAAGAGCAAGCATCTTTTAATTTCATGGCTGCAGTCACTATCTGCAGTGATTTTGGAGCCCAAGAAAATAAAATCTGTCACTGTTTTCATTGTTTCCCCATCTATTTGCCATGAAGTGATGGGACCAGATGCCATGATCTTAGTCTTCTGAATGTTGAGTTTTAAGCCAACTTTTTCACTCTCCTCTTTCACCTTCATCAAGAGGTGCTTTAGTTCCTCTTTGCTTTTTGCATAAGGATGATGTCATCTTCATAATTGAGGTTATTGATATTTCTCCTGGCTATCAATTCTAGTTTATACTTCATCCAGCCTGGGATTTCCAATGACATACTCTGCATATAAGTTAAATAAGCAGTGGACAATATATAGCCTTGATGTTCTCCTTTCCCAATTTTGAACCAGTCCATTGTTCCATGTCTGGTTCTACCTGTTGCTTCTTGACCTGCATACAGATTTCTCAGGAGGCAGGTAAGGTGGTCTGGTTATTCCCATCTCTTTGAGAAATTTTCACAGTTTGTTGTGATCCACACAGTCAAAGACTTTAGCGTAATCAGTGAAGCAAAAGTAGAGTTGTCCAACTCTTTGTGACCCCATGGACTATAGCCCACCAGCTCCTCTGTCCATGGGAATTCTCCAGGCAAGAGTATTGGAGTGGGTTGCCATGCCCTTCTCCAGGGGATCTTTCTGACCCAGGAATCAAACACTGGTCTCCTGCACTGCAGGTAGATTCTTTACTGTCTGAGCTATCCGGGAAGCTAAGGCATATCCAAAACGTAGAGTATATAAAATTATTTTAAGAGCAAGTGAAAAATAAACTGATGAATGGAGGTAGAAAGTATAAGGATAGAGAAATGCAACTTTAAATCCCTAAGAAGGTGATTTTCAACAGAAACCTAAATAAAATAGGTGATGGGCTGAGTTGTCTATGTGTATGCATGCCAAGTCACTTCAGTAGTGTTCAACTCTTTGCTACCCTACGGAACACAGCCTAAAATGGCATTTCATGGAAATCACAGTGCAAAGAGCCTGAGGCAGGAACTTTCCTGGAGAGAGTGGAGCAACACCAAGGACGTGAGTGCCTAGCTGTTGAGTAAAATGGGCTGGCAGCTTAGTTTTAAGACACAAAGTTAGATGGAGAGGGGTTAGATGGTATAGCAACATGTAAACCTTAAAGACATTGTAAGCAATTTGGTTTTAATAGAAGTGAGATGAGAATCCATTGGAGAGCCAAAACCCTTTTATGATCAGACTTTCGGTTTTGAAAAAATCACTCTAAATGCACGAGTTGAGTATAGGGTTCAGAAACAAAAGTAGAAATAGAGAGCATATTTTAGAAACTTACAAAAATCCTGGGGAAAGCTGATAGTTCTTTGTTTTGAGGGCAGCAGCACTGGGGATGAAAAGAAGTGATCAGAATCCGGATGCATTTTTGAGAGTAGAAGTATAATTTATCCTGGCGCAGTAATCACATTTAAGGAATCTACAGTCATACCTTTTTTTATTGCACTTTATGTCATCAGTATTCACAGATAATGCATTTTTTATTTTACAAGCTGAAGATGTGTGGCAACCCTGTGATTGGTATATTGGTACCGTTTTTCCAACATCCTTTGCTCCCTTCACATCTCTGTGTCATGTTTTGGTAATTCTCAGAAAATTTTAAACTTTTTCTTTAATATTCTATTGGTTATAATGGTCTGTGATCAGTGACGTTTGATGTTACTATTATAATTGTATTGGGGCACCATGAACTGTGCCCATATAAGACTGTAAACTCAATTTAGAAATGCTTTTGTGTTCTAATTTTTCCACCAACCAGCCATGCCCCCATCTCTCTCCCTTTCCTTAGGCCCCTCCATTCCCTGAGACACACAATATTGAAATAAATCCAAGTAATAATCCTACAATGGCCTCTAAGTGTTCGAGTGAAATGACCAGTCAATCAATGTGGAAGACCTCAGTGCTGTCATAGTTTAAGAAATGGCCACAGCCACCCTAACCATTAGTAACCATCTGGGCAGTCAGTAGCCATCAACACTGAGGCAAGCTCCTCCACCAGCAACAAGTCTATGACTCATTAGTGGCTCAAATGATGGTTAGCATTTTTTAGCAATAAAGTATTTTTTTTAGCTAAACATTGGATTTTTAGCCATAATGCTATTACACACTGATTAGACTACCATATAGTGCAAAACTAAGTTTTATATGCACTGGGAAACCAATAAACTCATGTGACTTGCTTTACTGCAATGTCCGGAAAGTAACCTATCATATCTCTTGAGATATGCTAGTGTTAGCATATCTCACTACAATCTGATATCATCAAGTATTTTATCCGTAAGTTCTTTTCAGGATATTTATTGACTCATTACTTTCATTAGTACAAATGGTAACAACCTAAATAAACAATGTGTATTTATCACATATTAGACATTTCTACCCAACAACTAAATAACTTCTCACCTATGGATTTCATTGATCTGTTGTCTTCTTATTGTTAGATTTATAATGACTTTCATTAAAAGAAAAATCTTCCCACGGATCCTCTGTATCAAAATATCCACTCCAGTACTAGACTTTCTGCCTTATGGCAGAAAGAGAACTAAAGAGCCTCTTGATGAAAGTGAAAGAGGAGAGTGAAAAAGTTCACTTAAAACTCAACATTCAGAAAACTAAGATCATGGCATCTGGTCCCATCACTTCATGACAAATAGATGGGTAAACAATGGAAACAGTGGCAGACTTTATTTTCTTGGGCTCCAAAATCACTGCAGATGGTGACTGCAGCCATGAAACTAAAAGACGCTTGCTCCTTGGAAGAAAAGTTATGACCAACCTAGACAGCATATTAAAAAGCAGCGACATTACTTTGCCAACAAAGGTCCATCTAGTTAAAGCTCTGATTTTTCCAGTAGCCATATATGGTTGTGAGAGTTGGACTCTAAAGAAAGCTGAGCACCATAGAATTGATGCTTTTGAACTGTGGTGTTGGAGAAGACTCTTGACTATCCCTTGGACTGCAAGGAGATCCAACCAGTCAATCCTAGAGGAAATCAGTCCTGAATATTCATTGGAAGGACCGATGCTGAAGCTGAAGCTCCAATATTTTGGCCACCTGATGCGAAGAACTGACTTACTTGAAAATACCCTGATACTGGGAAAGATTGAAGGTGGGAGGAGAAGGAGATGATAGAGGATGAGAGGGTTGGATGGCATCACTAACTTGATGGACATGAGTTTGAGTCAACTCTGGAGTTGGTGATGGACAGGGAAGCCTGGCATGCTGCAGTCCATGGGGTTGCAAAGAGTTGTACACTACTGAGCTAGTGAATTGAACTGAACTGTACTATACTGTCTTAATATAAACTCAATTTATCCACTGACAATATAAATGGTCCAAGAGAACATGAGCATTTGAAAACAAAATATTGTTATTCCCATTGATTATTCTTTATTTGTAAATCTGAGGGGAAAAAAGCTGCTAAAAATCAACATTTTTGGAGTTTCCCAGTGGGATGCTGGAACCAACTGGCATCTGCTCTTGAGGACTGATTGTTAGATATCCAAGAATTCTGCAAGCCAGCTGGCAGCACATCAGTGTCTTGCAGTCAACCATAGTGGGAGTATTTACACCACGGAAACTGGTAGACACGACAAATCAGTACCCCCACAGAGCCAGTTTTTAAACATTTACCAACACACTCCTGAGTTTAGGTTCTTGATTCTAAATAGTAAAAAGATTGGGAAAAGAGATTTAGCACAGCAGGAGCCTTGGATTAAAATATAGTTCAAAATAAATGCATTTTTAGACAGTTTATGTCTTAAAACAAGTTTATATTCTAAGAATGCATTAAAGATACATCATGTTTTTGAGAGATACCCATATATCAAACACGGGTTCCCCTGGTGGCTCAGTGGTATAGAATCATCTGCCAGTGCAGGAAACATGGTTTCGATCCCTGGCTTGGGAAGATCCCCCAGAGAAGGCAATGGCAACCAGCTCTAGTATTCTTGCCTGGGAAATCCTATAGACAGAGGAGCCTGGTGGGTTATAGTCCATGGCGTTGCAATGGGTCGCACACAAGTTAGCAAACCAAACGACTACAACAAATACCTCAAACACTTTTGAATATTTCTCCTAATGAAAACTAGAACTTGTGCAAAATTGAAATATTTAGTGACTTGAGAAATTAACCAATCAAACTTTAGAATTTGCAACACATTTTTTCCTTCAAAATATTTTACAAAGCAGCATGCAATAATCAAGTATGTCAGAAATGTTCTTATTTACCTGGATACCTGTGTTGATCTTTTAAAGATTCATGTGACAAAACTGCTTACCAACAGGACTTGCAGCAACCAAGTCTGCAGATACTGAAGGAGAGCAGATACAGCAATTCTTTAGAAAAATATCCATCACTGTCACCTGCTTGCTCTTGCTACAACTTTCCTTTTCAAATTTCTCTTTCAGCACATATATCTGGTGTCTCTCTTGTTGGGTTGTAAATTGTCTTTGTTCTATGAAATTTACGAGAATTTCACCGCATAAAATAGTCTCTGACAGAATCATTTTTGATCTGTCCACTAGGATTTGACCAGATGGATCTGCTGTGATGGAGCCACCAGCCACGCTCAGCCTGACGGTTCACCGCTTCGGCACAAGGGGCATAAAAGAGCAAATCATCCTTGAGTTGTTTTAGTGGAGAGGTTTAAAATATGAATCATGGCCATCTAATAAGCCTTCTAATAAACCTTCTAATAAACATGGGAAAAAATTCATGTTTTGAGGGGCTTAGCCTTGCAAATAAGCAATTACCGATTATATTTAAACTATATGTCAAAATGCTTACCTGTAGCTTGACAACTAAATTTATAGTACCGTCTCTGAGACAGACAGGGCTGTTACAAATTGTAGCCTGTATCCATGGGGAATTGTATGCATTTTTTCAGTATTCACATAGGGTCACTTTCTAGTTCCTTTGAGGCATCATGTTTCCAGTGAAGGTAAAAAGCGACCTGGCTTTGACCTGAGATTTTTTCCGTATAGATTAGGGATGCTAGAGTGTTATGGATAGGACCAAAGGTGGTAGAGGTGGACCAATACCAACTTTTACTTCACTTTAGCTGTTTGAACAAGGGTGAGTTGCCCAGCTGTGTTCTCAGCCCCTCTTATAGAAAATCCAAGTCAAATTGAAATGTACTGTGAAGAAGTTTGTTCTTGCCGGAGCATGTGTATCTGTGTGTGTGTGTGTGTGTGTGCACTCAGTCATGTCCAAATCTTTGCAACCCCATGGACTGTAGTCCACCAGGCTCCTCTGTCCATGGGATTTTCCAGGCACAGGTGTGGAAACTGGAAGCTGGTTGTCATTTCCTACTCCAGGGGATCTTCCCACCCAGGCATTTAGCTCATCTTTGTGGGGTGGAAAGGATTAAAAGACATCCCACATATAAACTAAATGTGCTATATGTGTTTGCTACTATTTTATTGTTACTAAAATATGTTATTAAAATATTGGTGCTAAGAGAGAATCGTGCTAAGAGAATAACTATTATTCAATAACAGTGAACGTTGATTTTTCCTATATCTGAATTATTACATTATTGTCCTTTCCTTCCAAAGGTTATGCTCTTATCCTACCCACTGAATATTCACTTTCTTGAGGACATAAATGATTTCTCACAGTTCTTTTTTATGATATCACATGAGATCTCAGAACTTCCCAGAGTTTACCTGGATACCTGAAGCATCTTGTTTTTACCAAGTTCCTGAGGGAGTATTGCAAGGAAAGTCACATGTTTACTAAAAGAACTTAGAACTTCAGACTTTAAATTTGTGTTCTTCGGTTATTTCTGGGCAACCTGCCTCATTTTGACTTGGGCTTATGGTTAAAATCCTATCTCTGTGCTCCGTGTTAGACTTATTAATCAGAGTCTTGAAACAAGAGGCCTGGGAATGTACATGCCATTCCAATCCCCAAGGTTACAGGTTACTATTTGCTTTAATATTTGGAAATCTGTTTTCGTATCTCCTACCTTTTCAACTAGGCAACTGGTCCCCACTATTGGGTCCCAGGGAATCTTCTTGCTTTTTTAGAAAAACAAAAACAGTAAACAGTTGGCTTTTCTTGCATTTCCTGAGCTTCAGTCTTTCGAGTTTTCTATATAAGTAAGCTAGATTATTGTATTTATTGATTAGGTATGTCATAATACTGAACAACAATACTGATACATAACAAACAGCCACAAAAACCTTAGCTGGGTATAATAATACACATTTATTTAAGTCAATAAATTGAAGTCAACTGAGGCTTATCTGGCCTAGGCTGGATTGGGCTGGGTGGTCTGGCTCTGCTCCACGTTTCTCTCCTCTTTCTGACAAAAGTACGTTAGCACAAAGAGAATTATTCTCTTAGCAATAGCAGAGATGCCAGAAAACAATCCCCAATGTGTAGACAAATTTCAAGCCTTTGCTGAGTCATGTCTGCTAATATTCCACTGGCTGAAGCAAGCAACATATCCACATTAGACATGAAGAGAGGAGGAAAGTATGTTTCCATGGCAACAATGAGTATGCATATCTTTCTCGAGAGTAGTCTAACTGACCACATTGGCCTAAGTCACTTTCTTTTACTTTATTTTCCTAGTTACTCTTTTGGCCTTCTGGTTTCTCCCAGGTAAGGAGAAATTAAGACAGTCTCCACAAATAAATCTCAAACTAAGACATCTTACCATCACTACTGCATTCAACATTCAAGAAAGAACAAGGAAGAAGCATAACAATGCATTTCATGCTATCAAGTGCTAGAAAAACATTTCTTTTATCCTGTTAGAATTCCTGCACCCTATGTAATAGTCCAAGACCTCTCCCCTTCTTGGTGACTAAGGCATAAGGACTTGAGATTATCTGAATGAGATGTGCTCAATTATAGCTTTCAGTTAATCACCCAGTTCTGCATTGTTTGTATACTATCGCTATAGCATTTAATATAAGAAATGATTCAGGAAAAACTTTCTCAAAATTGCTAAAAATCCAACATTAACTTGAGCATTTATAATGATCCCACTGAAACAATATGTTAAGAAAATAATGAGCACTTTCTTTGTATATAAACATAAATATTTATTTTTTAAATATTCATATTGGATAGAAATTTTGTGTTCCTTAATCTAGTTGAAAATTCACTCAAGATTTTAAAGTTAATCTTTTCACCTCCTTCCAGGACTAAAATATCATTTGGAATGTGACATAATAAGCTATTTACACTAGCTTATATTACATGTTTTGCATTTGGAGAGAAAATTATGGCTATGATTTCAAGAATTCAATTCAATATAATAATTACAGCTCTCTCAGACACCTGCAGAGGCCTGGATAAATAAATGGTATTTTTTAAACGGAGTCTTTTTTAATCTTCTGGGAACATAAAAATGAATTTCAAATAACCTTATCCATTGTTATGTCCCCAAGACCTAATTCCTAGCTGAGCAAATGCTTTCTAAACATTTGTTGAATAACTTTTTTCTTTAATGTAATGAAAATTATACTAGTAGTATGAAATTGTCATACAATCAGAAATACAAGAACTTTTTATGAAAATCTGAATTAAATCCATGCAGATTCTAGATAAATTAATTTTTCATAAATGAGTTATCCCTGAGAAGAATGTCAAATTCCAAGAGTAATTTTATGTTACCTGTCATTTTTAGGTGCCTTACAAAAATAATCAGAAAAATATAGTATATAGTCTTTTGTAAATTGAGGATCATCACCATTTGATAATGTAACGGCCTCTGTACCATTTCCTAAAATAAGTCAATGAACAAGGAATTTTGGGGTTCTGTGAACTCATAATACCCATCCACATGTCATGGAAATCTAGTTTAAGAAATTCTAGGTCACAGTAATACCAAGCAAAAGTTCTAATTCTGTGGAAAACATCTCATAGTCACCCTTGTATTCCCGGCACACTTCAGATTCCCCTGGAAAGCAGAACAGTACAGTCTAACTTAACACTTTGACTTTACAATGTTGCAGAAGCAACCACATTCAGTAGAAACCATATTGCAAATTTTGACTTCTTCCAAGGTGAGCAAGATGCAGTTTAAGGCATATTCTTTCATGATGCTCTCAGGCAATCTCAAGATCAAAAGCATAAACCAATGAGCCACTTACAGCTATTCTGTAACCAGACAACCATGCAGTTGTTTACTTTTAGTAGAGCATTGAATACATTATGTGAAACACTTAACACTTTATAATAAAATAGGCTTTGGGTTCAATGACATTGGCCAACTGCAGGCCAGTGTAAGTGTTTTGAGCACTTGCTGAGCTAGGCTGTGAGGTGAGGTTGTTTAGGTGCTAAGTTGTGTCCGACTCTTTGCAATCCCCTGGACTATAGCCCACCAGGCTCTTCTGTCCATGGGATTTTTCCAGGCAGGAATACTGGAGTGGATTGCCATTTCCTTCTCCAGGGATCATCCTGACCCAGGGATTGAACTGGAGTCTCCCGCATGGGCAGTGGGTTCTTTACCACCGAGCCACCGGGAAGCCCGATGTGTGGTAGGTCAGGCATGTTAAACGCATTTCAACTTACAATATTTTCAATGTCAGATGGGTTTATGGGACATAACCCCCATCACACATCGGGGAGATCTATACTAAGCTTATGTGAAATCCTAGGTGTCTCTATCAGACACAGTTTAGACCAGGTGTGTCAGTCAGCACTTTTCCCAGGCAGATGTACTCTATGTGGACATTAATTTATATCAACTACTCTATTAGAGCCTTGCTTAAAAAGGGGTCAATGAGAAAACAAAGAACACACAAAACAGGGAAATTACTAAGACCACAGAGAGCTCTGTCCCCTCAATAAGAAAAACTAGAGTGGCTGAGAATTGAACCATTTAGCTTTGACCTAGTTAAGAAACTATAAAAAGACACTGCCTTGCACAAATGAGAAAAGCATAGACGCTCTATAGGCTGCAAATCCAATCAGATTTTGGAGGACCCGAAACTTCTGAAATGGCATGGTCCTTTATTCTAGCTAGTGATTGAAACCCAGAGCAAATTGAAGCCTTCAGTAGGTGTCCCTCCATGACCGGTGACACATTTGCTTGCCCTCACTATCTCCTTGATCTTTCCTTTTCCAGGGGAAGAAATGTCCCTTTACCGTTGAAAGCAGGCTTTTTAAATTTTTCTTCAAACTCTCCTTTTCCACTGATCCAGTTTCCTCACATCACCATCATTCATTCACCCTCACATCTTTCTTTCTTGGTACAGAGAAATTCTGAAGAAAAGCAAAATGCACGTGTACATAAATACTGTACCTTCTCCTCTCCATTCGATCCAAACGTTGCCTCTACCCTGATCTCCATGGCATGAATGCCAACGGAGGCCTGTCAATCCTCCTTTTTCTGGAGCTTGTATTTGTCTTAACCACATTAACTATCTCCTCTTTCTTGAAACATGCTCACCTCTCGATAAAGTATGATGCTTTTCTCCACCTTTTTTCCTACTCACGGTCTCCTTTGGATGATATACTCTCTCTCTAAGCATTGGTCTGGTTTTACTCCGTTCTTCACCCTCTTCTGGTTCAAAACTTGCCAATGTTCTAATCTCTCCACTTTTTCTTTTTTCCCTGAAGCAACCTATCCGTTTAAGTGACTTAAAATACGATTATAGATTGATGTCCCTCGAACATCTCTCCACCTAGATCCCTCTTCTGGATTCAAGCCCATGTAGCCAACTCTTCACAGGGTATCTACAGTTGGATGACATACAGAGACTACAAATGCAAACGTCCAAATCAATAGCTCCTCCTCGTGTCAATACATGTTGCCAAGAGCCATGCAACTTTACTTTCAATCGTCATTCATTACAAAAAATAGGATAAACAATTATGAAATAATGTGAAAAGAATAAATATATAAAATTCTGGAGTTGTATAGAGCCCCAAAATTGGCTCTATCAAAAAACAGGAACCTTGAATAGAGCCATTTTTTTAAGCCTTGAATTTAAAGGCTAAACAAGACCATCCATTTATCCATTTTGCCAAGGGGGGTACACTTCACTCTTAGCCTCCAGTCACACAAAGGTTTCTAAAGCGCCCATCTTATTCCTGCTTCAGGCACATGACATTCACTGCTGTTTCAACCTAATGTATCTGCCCCACCTCTATTATCCTCCAAACATCACCTCACATGGTACTTTCTAAGGGATTTTCTTCTCCATCCCCATAGGTTACCCTTCCCATTATGAGCCCTTCCCAAAGCACTCATTCTTCTTCTTTATCATAGATTATAATTGTTATTAAAACTCTATTTGATTATATTTCCCTGATAATCTCATATTTTTAATAACTGAGACATCTTCTCTCAGGGAATTCCTGGTATCTACTTCTGTGCCTGGCATAGAGCATAGGAGTTATCAGATGGATAAATGAGTGAATGAGCTTTTTCATACTTTATTTCTGTGCAGAGTTAATGAGCAAACATCTCATTCAGACTTGCAAGTCACTGGCTGAAATGCTAAACGATATTTTGTGACCTCAGAACATTCCGCTCATTGGATGGATGTTCACTTAGCAATAGCCATCCATCTTAGTCTATTCCCAACTATGCTGAAAAATATAAAAGTAGATATGCAAACTCCATTTTATATCACTTATTCCCTTTCCCTCTGCATTTGTATTCTGTTATATATACTATTGGTCTGATACAGTTTTCTTCAAAACATGTTCTTTTCAAGTTTTTGGCAAATAAAATGATGGCCTGTTGTTTTATTAGAGAATCTCATGAAATTTAACATTAGTGTCATCAGCATATAAGTTCCAAACTCATTTTAAAGCTATTTTGAGATAAATTATACACACATACAGACACATATATATTTTATCTGTTACTTTCAGATCATTTTTTATCTTCAGTGAATTGGCAGAAATAATAACTAATGGCTCTGTAATAGCATCAGCTATTTCTTAAATACTCTCAGTGTATGCCATCAAGTTGCTTTTAAAAGCAAATTTTAAAAGTAATCTGATGTAAGCTATTACATATAAAATGGATAAACAACAAAGTCCTAATGTATGGCACAGAGAACTGTATCCAAGATCCTATGATAAACCATAATGAAAAAGAATATTAAAAAAAGAGTGTGTATATATGTATAACAGAATCACTGCTGTACGTAGGAAATAAAGACAACACTGTAAGTCAACTATACCTTCCCTATGCCTCCCATCACAAGTAACAGGTTCTGATTATGTGATCACATTTATAAACACTTTCTATATCCATTCAATTAAATAAATAGATATATGAGAATCCATGTGGCAGTGATGGGCAAATATATTAAAAACATTAGTATATTTGAAAGTAAAATTTTCCCAAACGCAGAAGAGAAAGAAATCCCTTTGTCATTGAATAAGCATTAAACCAGAATGGAATTCACATAACAGACAGACCACTAAAGGGATTGCAGAGGAGAAAAATCCCTCCCTATTTTAGAGCCAAGCAGATAAAGCCTATTACACACATGTTCTCAGGATAAATAATAAGTAGTCTTCAAGTAAGAGAACTTGACAGCGCAGTCCTGCAGAGTTCAAACTAAATTTATTTTGGAATTGGTGTAATGACCATTCTTTGTTAACTGTCTTTAAATGAAAAAATAAATGTCTCCTATCTTTATGCCCTGAGGGGGTTTGCAATTTGGAGCCATAGACCTGCTGAAGTCCTGCCCCTCTCAAGCCAAGAATCTAGAAGGTCTGGGCTCCTTGCTTATTATGTTTCAAGCAGATGGCTGCAGGTCCTGAGGAAAAAAATCCTGGGGTTATAACTCAGCCTTTAAAAAGGTTCGCATACATTTCAAAGAGGCAAAGAAAATACTCACAAGTTTTCTAAAGTGAATGCTCTAAGGAAAAGGAGGGGAGGCAAGTCTTCCTTTACTTTCAACCAAGCACGAGTCAAGCCGCTTAGTTTGAATTTCTATTTACGCTTGCTGTAGACGCAGTTACAACAGGGTATGAGGTATTTATGGGGCTGCGTAAAGATTTTTTTAATCACTGATTTTAATGATGGAGATCAAGGTAGAACAGGAGCAGATAAGGAAGGCTTCCCTGGTGGCTCAGTTGGTAAAAAATCTGCCTGCAGTGCAGGAGACCCTGGGTTGGGAAGAAGAACTCCAGGGGTTCGATTCCTGGGTTGGGAAGATCCCCTGGAGAAGGAAATGGCAACCTACTCCCGTATTCTGGAGAATTCCATGGACAGAGGAGCCTGTTGGGGTACAGTCCAAGGGATCACAAAGAGCTGGACATGATTGAGCAACTAACACACGTTGTACAAAAAAGGAGTAAAACTAGCTACTTGCAAATTCAGGAAGAACTGGGAAAAAACAGATAATATCTGTAGGCAGACAGATATCAACACAACATAGCGAAAGAGCTACCTAACAGTTCGACTATGCAACAGTATCTCCTGCTGGGCATTTCCTTGAGCTTTCCAGACTCTGGGATAACATTTGCTCAGTGAGGAAAGTACAGGAGTGATCCAACATCAGCTGAATAATCAACAAGATGATCCTCAGGGCTCCTTCCAATACTAAGATTTTGTGATACATTTACATATTTTATGGACAAAAAAATGTGAACATGTTTCTAAATGTGTACTCAGAGAAATACTGCAAACAGTAATATGACTCTAACATTTTTGCACGTCAGTTTAATACCATCCAACTTGAGCGATCACCCTGTAGTAAGAGTTTATTTTGCCCACTATATTTGTTGGGCTAACCAATGTTCAAGACTGGGTGTACAGCTAGCAAGAAAATGCTTTATTAAAGTTTGTTTTATTTAGCAGGCTGTGCAGACTGTGTTTAGAATTCAGGGAACCATTTAGCTTAGGTAAATGTTATCATGTGTAGATAGAAAGGCAGGACAGAATGATGGCAGAGAGGACTACTGGCACTAAAATAAAAAAGGTGGGGGGAGCAGGAAGATGGAATAAAGACCAGGTTCAATATGCCGTGAAAGTCATATAAGAGAATAATAGTCCTGAAAGAATTGAAGAGAGTGAGTGAGAAGATGAAAAGCATCTTAAGGAGAAAAAGGGCTTCTAAATACTCTAAAAGAAGTAGCAGTCAAAGAGGTCCTTTCAGAGTCAGTATAAAAAAAGACCTTGATCAAAAGACACATGAACAGCTGAGAAACAGGTAAAAATTCCGAAAGAATTTGGTGATTACCTGTGGAACATGCCCACATAATTGCGCTATGATTTGTTAAAAACTTCAGTTAATAAAAGGCTAGAGAGTTCACTATAATATTTGGTTAGCAGGATTTCCTTGTTTTTATTTTCTCTGGTTATTAAAGTAAAAACTTCTTACTGTGGAAAACAACTTAAAGTGCAGAAAGATTAAAGAAAAAATCGATCTTTTGCACTGACACTTTATCATCACTGTTAAAATTTGTATTCTGAATTTTATGCAGGATTTTTGCCTCCGTTTTTAATGCAGAATATTTTAAGTCAATTGCATAAGTTCCAGATAGCGTTACATTTCTGAATTGCAAGGAGATATGCTTTCATAATTTTTACCAGTTTATGGAAGCATATCTCCCTGTAAGTCATAGTAACAACACCTGGGTTTGGAACATCTTACAGAATTTGAACAGTACCTGTACACCATTTCCTCTTTTTTTCTTTATAATTTTTTTTTTCCAGTTTTGGCCCTTTTGTAAACAAGAACTATTGTCTTCAAAGATTTCAGTCTTTCTCCAGGGCATCTTTCATGATGAACTGGATAATATAGACCACAAAAGTAATGACTTTAAATACTACAGAGCTATAAAAGAAGGGGATCGGAGAAGATCTACTACGTGCCAAACGCTTTATATTCGTTTTCTCACTACATTCTCACACGTAGAAAATAAAACCCACCGGCCCAAACCCACAGAATAGAGCTGGAGATACGAGGTACAGCAAGAAGCCAGCCTTTAAGGACTGTCTTGCAAGATTAGATATCTGGTGAGCAGCCAAACCCATCGTTGTTACAGCATTTTATTCCCTAGCACGCAAGTCCCTCCCCCAGTTCCTCATTGGCTGAAGTATTATGGGGTGCGAGTCTTCCCAGACATCGCCTAAGTTTATTCCCTTCCTGTTTATTGGCTAGCCTTCCTTTCATCTTGTTTCTCCGTTTCCTGTGCACTTACTCCCATTCTTGTTTTGAATTCACCAATAGAAGCAGCCTCTGTGAAACCCTAGGCATCCCACCCTCCCTTTGTTTGCTCGAACTTTCCAGCTTTGTAACCCTATGGTTACCACATCAGCAACAAGTCATTATTCAAGCTAGCTATTTGTAGTTCCTCATTCTTAAGTCACGAGTTTGATTAAGTTCCGGGAGTTGGTGATGGACAGGGAATCCTGGTGGGCTGCAGTCCATGGGGTCGCAAAGAGTTGGACAGGACTGAGACTGAGCTGAACTGAATTCTTAAGTTGGCCATTTGTTCTTGAAAATGGGCCATGTGGTGTTGGTTTAGTCGCTAAGTTGTGTTAATGTTTCTTACATCACAGAAGCATGTATTAATCTCAGATTAAAAAACTGAAGCCCAAGAGGCTACTTGTCTGTTATAATTGATAAGAAAGAGAATCATAAGTCACTTCTTCTAAGTAATCCAAATTGTCATTGTCAAAATGCCCTTTTTATAATAGCCAGGACATGGAAGCAACCTAGATGCCCATCAGCAGATGAATGGATAAGGAAGCTGTGGTACATATACACCATGGAATATTACTCAGCCGTTAAAAAGAATTCATTTGAACCAATCCTAATGAGATGGATGAAACTGGAGCCCCTTATACAGAGTGAAGTAAGCCAGAAAGATAAAGAACATTACAGCATACTAACACATATATATGGAATTTAGAAAGATGGTAACGATAACCCTATATGCAAAACAGAAAAAGAGACACAGAAATACAGAACAGACTTTTGAACTCTGTGGGAGAAGGTGAGGGTGGGATGTTTCAAAAGAACAGCATGTATACTATCTATGGTGAAACAGATCACCAGCCCAGGTGGGATGCATGAGACAAGTGCTCGGGCCTGGTGCACTGGGAAGACCCAGAGGAATCGGGTGGAGAGGGAGGTGGGAGGGGGGATCGGGATGGGGAATACGTGTAAATCTATGGCTGATTCATATCAATGTATGACAAAACCCACTGAAATGTTGTGAAGTAATTAGCCTCCAACTAATAAAAAAATTAAAAAAAAAAATTTGGCATAGCAAAATTAGAGGATACCATTGCATTTGAAATAACAATAAAAACATACTAAAAATGCCTCCCACACCTGCTCTTCCTAACAACATCTTCAATTGGTGGGCAGCATCTTCATTCTTCCAGATTTGCTCAGACCAATATCCTTGTAAGACATCCTTGATTCCAATACAGCAGCAAATCCTAGCACTTATCTCAGCTTCTAGCTGGGAAGACACCTATTGAAGACACCATCATCTCTCACATGGAACATGGCCATAGGTTTCTAATTGCTGTCACTGTTTCTTCCCTTTGTCCTCACTACTTCAGTCTGTTTTCAACCCAGCAGACAGGGTGATTATTTTAAAATGCAAGTCAGATTGTCCCTCTTTTGTTCAAAATTTTGTAGTAGTTTCCCACTTTCCTCAATGTAGGAACTAAATCTTTACAATGACTGCCACGACCCTATTTTTATGACCAACCTTATCCTCACTTCCAACTACCTGAAACTCAGTTTCTAACCTATCACTCACTGGCCTCAGCCAGACAATTTGTTAAGCGGATCATTGCCTCAAGGCCCCTGCCTGGAACCATTTCTTCTGCACTCCACTCCCTACTATTTTCAAGATTCATTCTCTTTTCCTTTAAGTCTCTGACAAACGTCACATTCTCAGTAAGGTATTTTCTGAATATCCTAATTAAATCCCAACTCCACCCAGGCCACCCCCTGATCCCTTTTCCTGTTTCATGTATTAGCACCCAGTGCACTAACTTACACTATTTCTTTGTGCTTGTATGTCTCCTCCATGAATATAAGGATTAGTTGCTGTTAATTAATTAGCACATGTTACCTAAAACAGTTCATTTCATAGCTGGTAGTCAATCAAAATGAATGAATGAATATGATTCACATAGGAATAGTTTTAATTGGCTAAATGCTCTAACTGAACACATTTCCCCAAATTATTAAGTAACAGTCACACCATTTTCATTAAATGTGCTTCAAAAGCAAAAGAACAAAAGAACTTGAAGTTTTACCGTTTCCCCAAGGTTCATTAAACAGCTAAACACAGAGCTGAATAGGTAAATCACAAAAGAATAACTAGTAACTAGCAATACAGAAACCAAGTTAACTGTGTTACCCAAATAATCAAGTTATCCAGAAAACTTTACTCACTAAACTCAATGGAGAAATGGCATTTAAATGTATGTATAATGCACCTTGCTGGACTAGAAAAATGTGAGCAAAACATCTGCATTTTTCTCTGGTGGCAGATACTCTCAGCTTCTTTCTGTCTAAAATCATGTTTTTTTCCCTTTATTCTTCAGGGATATCTGGTTATAAAACTGTTGGTTGATAGCTACTTTATCAATTTAAAGAAATTATGTCCTTGCCTCTCTGGCTGCCTTTTTTTTTGTTGTTGTTGAGAAGTTAGTGGATAAACTTAATGTCACTCATTTGAAGGTATGATGTTTTGTTCCTAGAGGTTTTTTATATTTTCCCCTTAATTTTGGTCATTAGTAATTTTAAAATATGCTAGTTTTTCCCCACCTTTGGATTTACTGTTTCCTTGAGATATGTAGTTCTTAAATTTGAGGCTTGATAGTTCTCTCTTTTAGGAAGTCCTCTCCAAATATTTTGCCTCTTTTCTTTGAGACTGCAATTACACTCATCTTAGGCTTCTCCACCATATCCCCTACATCCCTTACAGTCTTTTTCACAGTTTTCTCTTCTTGTCTTCATGCCAAGCCCCTACCTATATATTTTGTGCATGTGTGCGCAGTCTGTTGGTCATGTCCAGCTCTTTGTGACCCCATGGAGTGTAGCCCACCATGTTCCCCTGTCCATGGAGTTTTCCAGCCAAGAATACTGGAGTGGGTTGCCATGCCCTTCTCCAGGGGATTTTCCTAACCCGTGTATCCTGCATCTCCTCATTGCCAGGCAGAATCTTTACCAGTGAGCCTCCTGAGAAGTCCCATTTATAAAATTTACTTGGATCTATTAAATATCTTTTGGTTCACTAATAATGACTTGAAGTGTGTAACTTCCACCATTACATTTCTACTTTAATTTCTTAATTTCAGTATTGCATTTTATTATTGCTAAAATTAACTTTATACAGCTTCTAATTCTCTGACAAATTTCTCTATCTTGTCTTTCAAGCCCTTGAATTTATTATTTCTGACTATTTTACAAGTAGTATCTGAGAACTCAGTTATCTGCATTTACTGTGTGTCTTTTTTAATATTTTCCTGTATTCCTTTGTTTTATGTCATGTCTTATCTTCTTGTATGTCTTTTTATACTTGTTCAGGACAACATATGTTAACATTTACAGAGATATGCTGAAGCTCTTAATGCTATTATCTTCTGGTAATGAGGATTATTTTAGCTTCTGGCAGACAACTATTCTAGTGGATTCAGTCTCTGTGAGCACTGTCTCATGCTGGGTTTACTCTTGTTCCTTGGATGTTATCCTTTTAGGAAATAACTAAAAGCTGAGAATATTTACTAAAAGACTCATCCATCCTAGAAGGTCTTAAATTTTACTTTTTATTACCCCCACCATATAATACAATGGCAAAATAATTAGTAACATATAATATTCAGTTACACTTTTTAAATATTCTCTGAAAGGAAAACAAAGTTATTTTTCTGTGTACATCAAAAACACACTCCAGATTATGATAGTAACTGATGACATAATATAAAGCTCTTTGAAAGTAAAATTATGCAATAAATGGCCAGTGATTTATAAAGTTCAGCATTGGTGTTATTGTTGCGTTGTGTGATTCTCAACAGTTCTGAATTGCTGATATATAATAGCCATGATATGGAAACTGTAACTGTTCATTTCAACATTCTTTTGTCTAGTTGGGAGTTTCTTAAAACACCATATCTTAAGTAGTTTTTAAGGAACTCTATTTAAAGAATTGAATGGAGTTGATTATTAAAATATATTTATCATTAATTATTTCAGAAAATACACTAAAAAATTTAACAAACAATAGCCCACACAACTTTGTGTTAGCTGCTCGGTCAGGTCCTACTCTTTGCGACCCCATGGACTTTAGACGCACCAGCCTCCTCTGGCCATGGAATTCTCTAGACAAGAATACTGGAGTGGGTTGCCATTCCCTTCTCCAGGGGATCTTCCCAACCCAGGGATCGAACCCACATCTCCCACATTGCAGGCAGATTCACAGATTCTTTAACATCTGAGCCACCAGGGAAGCCCCCATATAGCTTTACACACTAGTATGATATTTTGTTGTAAGAATAAATTCAGATGTTAAATATATGATAAATCATTTAATCTTTCTGATCTTCTCCCCACAATGCAACTGGTATCACTTTGCATATCTGTCAAATAGTTTTATATGTATAGAGTCCATGTAAATTAGATTTCCTTTGGCTTAGGTCATTCTTTATTCAAATCATTGCATTAACATAAGATGTAAATAATTTAAATGATAAATATTTAAAACAAAATTCATGGTAATAAGAAGTATAGACCAAGACCTTTGTTACTATGTGCTCTTCTTAACCTATACAACTTTATTCAGATCACAGTGGGCAAAAGGGGTTCAACTTCTGACCAGTTCTAGCTGATCGTAAGTGATGACCTAGAACACTGTTTTAAAAAAGCATTTGGAATTTTATCTATATTTCTGACATGGATGCAGGAGAGAGGTTTTGAACAAATAAATGTGTATATTCCATCACTGAGTTCTTCCTCAGAATATTTGCCATTTGTCTTATTTCTGGGCTTTCCTGGTGGCTCAGATGGTAAAGAATCTGCCAGAAATGCAGAAGACCTGAGTTCAATCCCTGAGGTGGGAAGATCCTCTGGAGGAAGGCATGGCAACCCACTCCAGTATTCTTATCTGAAGAATCCCCATGAACAGAGGAGCTGGCAGCCTGCAATATATCCATGGGGTCACACAGAGTCAGACACGACTGAGTGACTAAGTACAGTACAGTTTTATTTCTTAATTTATTAGAGTTCAGGCAGAAATGGTTCCTATGAAACTCCTTTCATACATCTTATCAACCCGTTTTTGTGTCACCAACGCCCCCAACTTCCTCTCTCCATCTCTCCGAGAGAGGCCACTTGTGCTATCTGTGTTTTCATTCCATGGGTTTGACCCTAAGGAGACCTTTGAAAGTGGAGACATACAATAGCTTTATATTGAAACTCAACTTCATACTGATCTGTCTCCATCACTTTATAACTTAGCCTCTGAAATTAACTCTTAAAATTACTTTCTTCTTATCTGAAGAATCTGGCACACTAAATGGCTCTAAATAATTAATTTTGAAACAGAAAGTGCAGATAGTGAGCACATGGAAATTCACAGACAGAGCCGCAGCCTGGTCCCTGATAGAGAAAGATCTAATGAACTCAGCTGAGGTCCCTCCCTCTGCATTCGAATCCTTCCCAACCCTGCTCCCTCCCCTAGCAAGTTCTTCATGGAGCCAGTCTCTGTCTTGCTGTCTCTCTCTTTCTCCCCCTGCTCTCTTTCTCTCTGGGTATCTTCACTTTCAGTAAATCATACTCATTCATATTTCCTTTGATCTCCACTGATCTCAGGTTTATGTATATTAGGTAATATATACAAATATAGTGTGTGTTTTCAGTCACCCAGTCCTGTCCGACTCTTGGTGACCCATGGACTGCAGCATGCCAGGCCTCCCTGTGTGTGTATTAGTTAATATGCACTAGGTAAAATGTGTGCATATATTCTAACACACATAACAGAAATTCCATATAACTAGCTTGATTTACTAAGCAATTCTCAATTTGAAATTCTTAGATGAGGAATTTTTTAAAATTTGTGTTTTGTTGCTGATAGGAAGGGAAGCTTTGCGTATTTGGTTCTCAGTATTTCAGACCCCACCTGATCTCCAACCATATGCTTAAACAAATTTAATAGTTAATTCTTAAAATAACACCAAGAAGACAACGTGCATGAGTATGTGTGTGTGTGTCTGTCTTCAGTTCAGTTGCTCAGTCGTGTCCAACTCTTTGCGACCCCATGAACCACAGCACGCCAGGCCTCCCTGTCCATCACCAGCTGCCGGAGTCCACCCAAACCCATGTCCATTGAGTCGGTGATGCCATCCAACCATCTCATCCTCTGTCATCCCCTTCTCCTCCTGCCCTCAATCTTTCCCAGCGTCAGTGTCTTTTCAAATGAGTCAGCTCTTCACATCAGGTGGCCAAAGTATTGGAATGTGTCTGGTTATATATTTAAAGGGGTTACCTTCCAAACACAGTGGAAGAAGATAGAGCTGAATCGATACAGGCAGGAAGAGAAATAGACAAAGCTGCTTGCAGGTGAGCGTTACAGGAGGGGCAGGTTTGGACCTCCTTCTTTCTAATCAGAAAAGAAGACTTCAGCAGCCTTGTTTGACTAAGGTAATCATTATGCCTTCAATTTCCTTTAATGAGCTGCTGTTTATTTTGACTTGATAATAATAGAAGATTCAAAGGTGTTAACAAGTGATATCAAGATTATCTGACCTTTCTTTGTCTATTTCCCTTTCATCCTCTAATTACTTCGTCCCTCCTCACTGACCCATCTTCAACTCAAAATATGTTCTTTGGTAATTTGGCTAACATCATATTTCACATTTCCTGCTCTAGAAGAAATATTAATAGCTCTGTTCCTTAAAGCAGAATGTGCGATGACATTTTAAAAATGCAAAAGTCCAGCAAAGAATGAAATGTTTGGAAAAGATAACTCTTTCTTTGGCAATTGCTCCCAAACTGGAATGGAAGTAGATTTCCACTACCAAGCATACTGTTTTGATTTTCATCGGAAGTGGGATTGACATTCAGGCAATACACACTGTGAGAGCTGGACCAGTTGTTTAAAAGCTGAAATGCTTTTATATTTGCTGATAAATTAGCTGCTCCAAACCTCCTGTGGTCCCTGCCATCTTGCAGCACAGCCACTTCCTCAGGATATTCCAGACCTCTCTTTAGTCAGACCGGGTTCCCAGGTAGTACTAGTGGTGAAGAGCCCACCTGCTAATGCAGGAGACACAAGAGAAACCTGTTAGATCCCTGGGTCAGGAAGATCCCCTGGAGGAGGGTGTGGCATCTCACTCCAGTATTCTTGCCTGGAGAATCCCATGGATGGAAGACCCTGGTAGGCTACAGTCCATGGGGTCACACAGAGTCAGACATGACTGAAGCCACTTGGCATGCATGCACATGCTTTAATCAAACATCAAGAAAATTGTAGAGAACTGTCTCTAGGAAACCATCGGGATTTACCAGCTGGAATGTATCCTAGTTAGTTACTGGGCTTCCCAGATAGCTCAGTGGTAAAAAAAAAATCCACCTGTCAATGCAGGTTCGATCCTTGGGTTGGAAAGATCTCCTGGAGAAAGAAACGACAACCCACTCCAGTATTCTTGCCTGGGAAATCCCGTGGACAGAGAAGCCTGGTGGGCTACAATCCATGGGGATGTAAACACAACAACAACAAACTGTTAAATAATCCAAACATGAGTCAGCTCATGAAATCTGGACCTTTAACCCCTTCAGTCTGTGTGGCACACATAGGATGTAGATTTTACTCTCCTTATGCCATTGCATTATTACATAAATTATTTGAAGTAGTAATTCTTTGATTAATTAGAGCATCAGTGGATTTTGAAATTAAAGACAACCTTGATTGGAAAAAATAAATCATCCTCTGTCACAGAATGCAATATTAGGCCATGTCTAATAAGGGCCACTATGTCTGAAGATATTTCTCTCTTTCTTTCTGACTTCACACAACTCATCACTCAGCCTGCTCTCCTGAGATCCTATCAGTCTAGGAGGGGATAAAATATTCTGAAAGGAAAATACTGTCAGAAACAAAGACCTATGAGAAAAATCTAGCCTAAAGCTGATCTTCTTTAATTACAAAATCCAATTAAAACACCTCGGAAGAGGGATCAAGATTATAGAGTTAGAGGATGTGGAGTTCACCTTCCCCTACAAATGTGGGACATGTGGAACAATTCTCATAGAAAACTAACTGGAAATGGGCAGAGAACTCCTGCCCATAACAAGACTGCATGAACGTTTGCACCCAATGGGGTAGGACAGGAAACAGAGCATCAGGTCAGGACTTGTGCCCCTGGAAGGGGAGGAAGAGGAAGACTGCCCAGGCAGAAACCCCCCTTGGTGAGTGAGCTGGTTGAGCCACAGACCAGGTGTCCCAGTCCTGGGGCCCTATTCAGAGGAGACAGACCTCCCTGGCTGCATGGAGAACCACTAGAAAGGTGCAGGGCTGGGGAAACCTAGACTCCCCTCACGAGGAGTGTACATGGACTGCTTACCAACAGACAAGATGGAGAGAGGTGTGCCCTAGAGGCTGGCACCTTGTCATCCTCCCCAATCCAAAATGTCTAAACACCCCAACCCCATTCACTTCACATCTCAGCTTGGCTCTGAATCTAGGGAAGCCAGAAACTGGGGGACAATTTTGTCCAGCAACCTGCGAGCCTGGGTTGTGGTCCAGGTGGAGGGGAAGTGGCCATCATTGGCATTTAATCAAACAGCACCCAAGAAGCAGCCCAGACCTCTGATGGCAGCACAGTCATGCAAACCCCCACCAACATACTACAATCCCCACTCCCAGCCCAGCAAATACTCTGGCCCTGCCCATACCATGCAACCTTGCATTAGAGCTGGGACAACCACAAGGGAGAAAAGACATGAACTTGGGCCATGTCTGAGCAGAGCCTCAGACAGCTACACAGGCCATACACGTGAACTCTGTAAGCACACAAGCCCACTGACTTCAGCACTCTCCTCCTTTGCAGCAAATGCCTCAGTGTGGGAGAAGGAAAAATACTCAAAAGTTAAAGAGCCAAATCGAGCCCAGCCTTCAGAGCTTCTGCTTCAGCAACTTGAGAGCAGACCCTGCCATGACAGGGCAGCTGGAGACTGTGCCTCCGCAGAGAGGAAGTCCCAACTCACACCCAGCAGAGGCTGTAGCTCCCCCAACACCAGCCACAGCCATTGGCTTGGAGGCTGTAGATCCTCCAACACCAGCCACAACCATTATCAAGGTGATAGCAGTCAGCACACCCTGAGGGAAAACTTGTCTGGTGTCCACATCACATCCAGCCTTCACACTAAAGACATTTGACACACACAGTCTACATAGAAATGCTCCTACATTAAAAAACAAACAAAAGACCCTCATTCAAGACCGCAATAGATAACTGTTTCACCTAAATTCATAGAGACAGAGAAAGTTAAGTATAATGAAAAGGCAGAACAGCTATTCTAAACTGAAAGAGCAGGAAAGAAACCCTGAAAATACAATGAAACAAATGTAGTCTACCAGACACTGAGTTCAAAAACTTGTAATAAAAATAAAAACTGAATTAAGAAAGAGAACTGATCTAAACACAGATAAATTTAACCAAAAAAAAAAAAACTAGAAATAATAAAGAAGGCCCAAGTAAAAATGAATAATCAATTTCTGAGATAAAAAGTACTCCAGAAGCAATTAATAGCCAGCTAAATGACACAAGGGGTGCCTAAGGGATCTTGAAAATAGAATAATGAAAATCACCCAATCAGAACAGGGAGACACATTTTTTAAATGAAAGCAACATACAAGTTTTATGGGAGTAATATAAGGTGTACCAACATATACATTCCAGGGTTTCCAAAAGAGGAGATAGTTTCCCTGATAGCTCAGTTGGTAAAGAATCCACCTACAACACAGGAGACCCTGGTTCAATTCCCAGGTTGGGAAGATCCCCTGGAGAAGGGATCGGCTACTCACTCCAATGTCCTTGGGCTTCCCTTATGGTTCATCTGGTAAAGAATCCGCCCACAATGCGGGAGACCTGGGTTTGATCCCTGGGTTGGGAAGATCCTCTGGAGAAGGGAATGGCTACCCACTCCTGTATTCTGGCCTAGAGAATTCCATGGACTGTGTAGTCAGTCCATGGGGTCGCAGAGTCGGACACAACTGAGTGACTTTCACTGAGAAGAAGAGAGATCAAAAATATATTTCAAGAAATTAGAGCTGAATACCCCCCAAACCTAATTAACAGATACTCAGGTACAGGATCACAGAGAGCCCCCCAAATATGAACCCAAACAGACTCACACCAACACACATCATAATTAAAATGACAGGCTAAAGATGAAGAGAGAATTCTAAAGGCAGCAAGAAAAAAATGGTCAGTTTCTAGAGAAGTCACATAAGACTATCAGCTGATTTCTCTGCAGAAATATTGCAGGCCAGAAGGGATTGACATGATATATTCAAAGTCCTGAAAGAGAAAGTTCTGCAACCTAAGATACTCTATCCTGCAATCATTTACAATCAGTAAATGATTTGCAATCATTTACAAATCACTGTAATTTACAATCTGTTACAGTGACATGTTCAGTCACTCAGTCATGTCCGACTCTTTGAGACCCCATGAACCACAGCACGTTAGGCCTCCCTGTCCATCACCAACTCATGGAGTCCACCCAAACCCATGTCCATTGAGTCAGTGATGCCATCCAACCATCTCATCCTCTCACTTACAATAGAAGGAGAAATAAAGAACTTTTCAGATAAGCAAAGACTAAAAGAATTCATCAGTATTAATCTTATCCTAACCCTAAAGTGACTTGGCAGCAGCAGCAGCAGCAACCCTAAAAGAAATGTTAAAAGGTCTTCCTTCTGTAAATGGAAAAGAAGTAAGAATTTATGGGAAAGGCAAATGTATAATAAGGATTAAAGATCTCTTAAATAAGCCAGTAGGTAGATTAAAAATCAAACAAAAAAGTTATAAAAGCAACTATAACTACAATAAAACTGTAAAGGGATAAAGATGAAGATGTAAAACATGTTATCAAAATGTGGGGGAGGAGATTAAAAACATAAATCCTTTAGAATGTACTTGAACTTAAATGATTATCAGTTTAAAGGAAATAGATATAAACAAATAAAGGAAATAGATATAATAATGGGTCTATATATATGAACCCCAAAGTGAAAGTGAAAGTGAAAGTCACTCGGTTGTGTCTGACTCTTGACACCTCATGGACTATACAGTCCATGGAATTCTCCAGGCCAGAATACTGAAGTAGGTAGTGTTTCCCTTCTCCAGGGGATCTTCCCCACCCAGGAATCAAACCAAGGTCTCCTGCATTGCAGGCAGATTCTTTACCAACTGAGCTATGAGGGAAGCCCTTATGAACCACATGGTAACCACAAATCAAAAACATAGATACACACACAAAAAAAGAAACCCAAGCAAACTAAGAAAGAAAATCATCAAACCATAAAAGAGAAACAAAAGAAGAAATGAACAAAGAACCCAAAAAACAATTAGAAAATAAGGAATAAAATGGCAATGAGTATTAATATATACTTATCAATAATTATATATATACACTTATTAATTAATATATGCTAATATATTAATTAATACTTATCTATACTTATCAATTACTCTAAATGTCAACAGACTAAATGTGCTAGTCAAAGATAGAGTGACTGATTGGATTAAAAAATTAGATTCTTCCTAAATGTCCATCAACAGAGGAATAGATAAAGATGGGATACTACTCACCCATAAAAACTAATGAAATGATGCCATTTTCAAAGTTGTGGATATACCTAGAGACTGTCATAGAATGAAGTAAGTCAGAAAGAGAAAAACAAATATTGTATATTAACACATATATGTAGAATCTAGAAAAATGGTATAGATTAACTATTTGCAAAGTGGAAATAGAGACATAAACCTAGAGAATAAAATGCATGAATACCAAGGGGGAAGAGGATGGGTGGAATGGATTGGGAGACTGTAATTGACACATAACACTACTATATTTAGGCACATAACCAATGAGAACCGACTCTATAGCACAGAGAACTCTACTCAATGCCTTCTGGTGATCTCAATGGGAAGGAAATCTAAAAAAGAGGGGATATACATACGCATGTGATATTGCTGTGGTGCAGAAACTTGGACAACACTACAAACCAACTGTACTCCAGTAAAAAATTTTGAAAAAAAAATAAGACCCTTCAATATGCTGCCTACAAGAAACTCACTTCAGGGCAAAAGACACACACAGACTGAAAGTGGAAAGGAGAGAAAAAAGATATTTTATGCTAACAGAAATGACAAGAAAGCAACAGTAGTAATACTTAGATAAAACAGACTTTAAAACAAAGGCTATGACAAAAGACAAAGAAAGGCATTATCATCATATAACAATAAAGGAATCAACATAAGAACAGGATATTACATTCATTAATATACAAACCCATATAAGAGCCTCTAAATATACAAAACAAATTACTAGCAATCATAAAGAGAAAAACTGACAATAATACTATAAGAGTAGGGGACTTTAACACTCTACTAACATCAATGAATGGATCATCCAGACAGAAAACCAATAAGGTAACAGAGGTGCTAAATGACACAATAAACTAGTTAGACTTAATCAATATCTACAGGACACTATATCCAGAAAAGGCAGAATATACTATCTTTTAAAGTGTGCTTGGGAATTTCTCCAGGATAGATCACTTACAAGGTCACATAAAAAGTCTCAACAAATGTAAGAGTTTATATCAGATATATTTTCCAACAACAGTATGAAACTAGAAATCAACTACTGAAATAAAAATGAGAAAACAGATTAAAAATTATGCTACTAAAACCCAGTGAGTCAATGATGCAATCAAAGAGGAGATCAGAAAATAATCAAGAAAAATGAAAACACAACTGTCTAAAATAAATAAGATGTAGTGAAAGTGATTTTAAGAGGGAAATTCATAGTGATACAGGCCTTCCTCAAGAAACAAGAAAAGTTCCTCATAAACCTAACCTATCACCTAAAACAATTAGGAAAAACAGAATAAACAAGACCCAAAGTCAGCATAAGGAGGGAAATAACAAAGATTGAAAAGGAAATAAAATAGAGATCTAAAAACAATAGAAAAGATCAATTAACCCAAGGGCTTTTGGAAAAGATACACAAAGTTGATAAGCTTTAGACAGGCTCAACAAGAATTAAAGAAAGAGGATTCAAATAAAATAAAAGAAGAAATGAAAAAGAAGAACTAACAAGACCCAAATATAAGTACTAAAACTATGAACCTTCCAGAAAAGAACATAGGCAGAACACTCCTTAACATAATCATAAGTTATTGCATCAGTCTCTTAAGGCAAAAGAAATAAAAGCAAAAATAAATAAATGGGAGCTAAGTAAACTTACAAGCTTTTGCACAGCAGTAGAAAATTTGAAAAGACAACCTGTGAAATGGGAAAAAACTTTTGCAAATGTTGCAACTGGTTAATATCCAAAATATACAAACAGATCACACAACTCAATATTGAAAACAACATAAAAAACCACCAAATAGTCCAATTAAAAACTGAATACTTCAATAGACATTTTCCCAAAGAAGACATAAAAATGGCCAACAACCACATGAAATAATGCTCAACATTGCTAACCATTAAGAGAAATGCAAATCAAAATCATAATGAAGTATCACATCACATTGGTCAGAATGGCCATCATCAGTAAAGTCTACAAACAATAAATGTTGGATAGGATGTGGAGAAAATGGAACCCTTGTGTATTGTTGATGGGAATGTAAATTGATGTAGTTACTGGGGCAAATAGTATGAAAGTGCCTCAAAAAATTGCAAATAGGACTACCATATAATCCAACAATTCCACTCCTTGGGAGATATCTGGAAAAAATTAAAACACTAACTTGAAAAGACACAGGCACTCCAATGTTCATAAAATGACTATTTATAAGCGCCCAGACATGGCAGCAATCCAAGTGCCAATCAACACATGATAGGATTAAGATATGGTATGCATATGTGCACAGGTAAACACACATGCACAGGATGGAATATTACTCAACCATAAAAAAGAATGAAATACTGCCATTTGCAGCAATGTACATAGACCTACTTTGCTTAGTGAAATGTCACATAGATAATGACAAGTACTATATGATATCATTTATATATAAATTTAAAAATAATGCAAATGAATATGCATATACAAAACAGAAACAGATTAATAGATCTATAAAATGAACTTGTGGTCACCAAAGAGGGGGAGGGATAAATTATGGAAATGGAATTAAATGATACAAACTACTATATATAAAATAGATCAGTAACAAGGATATACTGTACAACAAAATTATAGCCATTATAATAATCTATAATAGAATTAATATTTTATAAAAATATTGACCACTATGCCATATACTTGAAACTAACACATTATTGTAAATAACTGTACTTCAATAAAAATATGAACCCTTATGCAAGGTAATAAAAATAAGTTTAATTTTAAAAAAGAAGTTTTGAGGAACTTTGGTTCAAATCAACTTTAAATTGGTATTCAGGTTGTTTTATCCATGTGGTGTTTATAATATAAAGAGTATATAACATTTTGGGGGATACACACACATTTTTGGCTCAATAATAACTTTAATGTGAACCAAGAAATCACTTGAGACAAGGAGATTTAGTTAATCATGCACATGCTGAGAGATTTGGAAGAAATTTACTGATGTCTGCAATTTAGTTTGAAGTGCACCAAAAATAAGATGGCTTTGTAATGGGAGATAGAAATGGAATAATGTTTACTTGATAAAATATTTATAGGGAAATGCTAATTTTGGAATCTAGGTGATGACTGTCATCTCATTGTAAAAGTTTTCCAACTTTGCTAGAGGTATAAAGAATTTTCATAATAAAAAATTAGAAGAAAATATATTGTCTCTTTGAGGTATCAGTGCTCCTTGAATCCATTTCATATTTTCCACCTATGGGACTGATATAGAAAGACAGGGGTGGGGTCACTCTAGCTGTGTTAAAACATTTTCCCTGTACCCTTACAAAATAGAAATTAGAAAGAGGATCAGGCCCAGAGGAAACAGACTTATCCAAACTTGAGCCTGGTATAATTTATAAATAAATATATTTCTTACGATAGGAGCCAGTTGAGTTGACTGTTGATATTATAAATAACAAGAATTTAGGGGATTAGTATCTTAGCCATTTTTTCACATGATAAGATTGAATATTCAGTTCAGTTCAGTTCAGTCACTCAGTCGTGTCTGACTCTTTGCGACCCTATGGATTGCAGCATGGCAGGCCTCCCTGTCCATTACCAACTCCCGGAGTTTACTCAAACTCATGTCCATTGAGTCAGTAATGCCATCCAACCATCTCATCCTCTGTTGTCCCCTTTTCCCCCCAGGTTCAATCTTTCCCAGCATAGGGGTCTTTTCAAATGAGTCAGTTCTTTGCATCAGGCCAAAGTATTGGAATTATATTAAGGGCATGCAGAAAGACATATTTGTGCTTAGTGACTATGATTCTTCAATGAAAGAAAAATGAAACATAGAAATCCTGAAAATTAAGTGAAAGACAATGTTTTACCATTTTTGTAGTGCATTTGGAAATTTGTTTAATTTTTATTGGAAATTTGAAAAAAATTATCAGTTAACCATATCCAACTAAATACAGAAGGCTTTTTGTTTGCTTGTTTTTTTGAATAATCTCCAGGGCAACATTAGAAAATTTATGCTTTCATCTTTATGGTTCCTGAATCATTATGATGTTGTAATTAAAAGCCAAATGAGTGAATAAAACTCTAAACACTATAAACTCACAAATCCTAGAGATTGCTTATGAGCCGAAGAGTTGAGTAAGATTTTACTATGGAATTTGAGATAAAATATACATCTCACTTTTTTTTTTTGCCATGACCTAAATTCAAGACTCAAATAATACTTACTCAGCTACTCATCCTTGCTAATTTTCATATCTCCTTTCCAAATATTTTTTTACAAAATTCTCTACAGAACTTGCTAAAACTCTGTTTGCATTAAAAAAAAAAAAAGTCCACACTGTAGCTTTGGGAACAATGCTCCTCCTACACCCCAATCTTTACTGAAATCAAATTCTTATTCAAGGACTGCCTTACTTGAAAGTTGCAAGGAACTAATTGCTCTATACATCATGAAAGTGAAAGTGAAAGTTACTCAGTCATGTCCGACACTTTGCATCCCCATCCACACTACACAATCCATGGAGTTCTTCAGGCCAGAATACTCAAGTAGGTAGCCATTCCTTTCTCCAGGGGACATTCTCAACCCAGGGATCGAACCCAGGTCTCCTGCATTACCGGGGGATTCTTACCAACAGAGCCACAAAGGGAAGCCCTACACATCATAGAACTTGGGAGAAAGAACACTGATACCCTTCTAGGAACCTAGACCATTAGACACTTACCTTTATGCCCAAGTCTTTCTCTCTCTGTGTTCTCCCACATCCACTGTAAGAATTAAAAGCCATTCTGGTTACTTCCTCTCAGTCGCTGATTATCTGCTTCACTGAAGTCTTCTCAGGGCATGGCTGCAAACCACCCTGAACAGCTTCAGCACCCTGTGATCAACCAAACATAGCTCTGAGTCAAATCTTTCCTGGTGCTGTTGGTTTTAGTTGTTAAGTCCAGTATGACTCTTGCAACACCATGGACTGTAGTTCGCCCAGCTCTGACCAATGCTCACTTCAGCCACAAGCTCTCATGAACAGAACTTAGATCTTGTCATTTCCCTAAACTGTAGCAACTTTGAATCTCAATGTCCATCATAGAAATCTCACTCTGTTACTCTTTGTCTCATGCTGTTTAGAAATGCAGACCCTTTTCTACCAAACACTATGTCTCTCTACAATTCTAGGCTCTTACACATCCTAGAACCTATAATTCAGAGGGTTCGTGGTCCATCATCTTCAACCACTTATTGTCAGCACCTTCAATGCCTAGGTCCATTTTCCTTCCATTGTCCTTACCTTACAAATCCCCAACCTTGGATTAATCTGCCCAAATTCCCTCTCTGCTCCTAATAACTAGCTACACAGCATGGCTGAATAAGAGAACACCATCAGTCAAGAACTAGTGCCAATCCAAGGTCATGGTCTCCAAGCTCAGCTGGGTCTTGGCACTACTATTATGCTATTTTACATGAACCTGGTCAGATTCATTTTCACATGCCACGTGACTAGCCAAACCCATAGTTCTACACATCACTGTAGTACCATGTTCCAAATTTTCTGGGAAAAATCAAGATTATGATTTTCCTAAATGTTCATCACTGTTTCTAAATGTTATCTATATTTACCTGTTCATTTGCACTCTCTCTCTCCTTTGGTCCTTTGAGAAAAGCAATATCATTTTTAAATTCAAAGTATACTTTTTCACTGTGTCCCATTTCTGATTTCTGACAATCCACTGCAAGTTTTCACAGCTGGGTTTTAGAAAGACTGATAAAAGGCACAAATATAAAGTTTTTAGAAAGAGGCTAACTTTAAGCTGAAATAGGAAATTTAGTTTTAATTTTTATTAAGCAAAATTCAAATTATGTACATTTTTTTAAATAAAGGGTTAGGAAAATTAGAAACTAAAAATAATCAAAGTTTGGGACTTCCCTGGTCATCCAGTGGTTAGGAATCCACCTTCCAATGCAGGGGACTTGGGTTTGATCTCAGGTCAGGTAACTAAGGGGTTTCCTAGGTGGTTCAGTGGTAAAGAATCCACCTGTCGATGCAGGAGATATGAGAGACACAGATTCTGTCCCTGGGTCTGGAAGATCCCCTGGAGAAGGAGAGGGCAACCCACTCCAGTATTCTTGCCCAGAAAAACCCATGGAAAGAGGTGTCGAAGTCATGACTTAGCAGCTGAACATGCACACACATGATATTGGCACATTGCCACTGCAGCATCAATAACGATAAACTTGACCCAGAATGGAACTTTGATTTTGACAAATTTTGCACTTGGGGATTATCCTATCAGTCTTAGGTAGTATAGCAGTTAAGAATACAAATTTTGTAGTTTGGATTTCTGATTGTAAAGTCTATCCTTGACAATTACCACAATAGTAAGCGATGTGAAATTTGGAAAGTTACCTAACTCAGTGGTTCATACATCTTAGGTGCACAGTAAGGCAAAGTAAATATTCAAATCATTAGGCTGTTTAGTAAATTAGTTAATGCATATTAAAATATGGTATAATGTGTGAAGCACAGTAAATGCTCAATAAATTATACCTATTATTAATTTTTTATTGTAATTTTGTCAGTAATTCAAACCAAGCTAACTGAATTGATTTCCTCCCTAACTCAGTATACATGAATCATGAGTGAAAAGCATAATTTTACATTTGAGGAATACCAGAATACCGTTGTTCAGCATTTTTATCGAACTGAAACAACTTTTTACTATGTATTTTTCTTCTTATTATTCATTAAGTTAAAAAAAGGTAAAGTTGTTTAGTTAGGAATTAAAAATTGTCTTAGCATTTTAGAGTTCTTGTCCAAATTGACTATAATATCCAAAGTGGCCATTAAAAATAATTATTTTTAAAAAATTTGATAAGCCCTTACCTTACCTATCAGCTTACCCCTATATCACTGACTTCGGCTTTGTGGCATTACATCATTAAATGCCTACTTGTACCATGAAATACAAATTTCCAATTATTTTCTAATACTCAAACATATTTGATATGTTTACAGTGAGGTGCAAAAATATATATTAAAATGTTTTCTATATTCTAAAGCATTGCATTATTTATCAGAATTGTTGTCTTGATCTTTCAGAAAAGATCATTCCAACGTGAAAAGGTAGGGGCCAACACTGATAAAGGGACTGAATATTAGCAACAAAGATGATCCAGATGACAAGAGGCTCTACAATTTGGGGATAAATTGTAATTGAAAGCATGTGTGCCTGAAAAGAATCAATGAGATGATGCTATATTAACAAGCCAAGGCAGATGGTCTATTTCTGTCTAGAGCAGTCAGATGAGACTACTGCAGCTAAAAATCATGGCATCCATTTCAGAACCAGAATTTCTAGATATCACCTCTTATGTGGCATATAAAAATAAATGCATCCTTTTATAGACCAATGCTGTCATGTGGAAATAGCTATTACACATGAAATATTATCTCATTATTGTTAATTATAGCACGGTTTTCATGATTAGATTACTTATTTTTTATGTGAACCACCACTCTGTATAAACAATGGGATTTTAGCATGAACTGAAAGACCATATCTGACAGATAATTTAAAGATCACCAGTAATGTATTGACATATACCCAACTAAATATTATAATATCATTTTATAAAGAAACATACAAAAGAAAGGAAGGAGTTAATAATAAAAAGATGAGGGTAGTCTCTACTGTGTAAGGAGGAAATAGAAAGAAGTTGTTTAAACATAATTTATATCAGAAGCTTAAACACACATGTATATACATATATATGAATCATTCATATTATCGTAATCAGATGATACCCTATTTTTTATCACACTGATGATTTTTTTAGTTATTAAAAGTCTGCAGCAATTATTGCATAATTAATTACAGGACATGTGTGTCATGCACCAAATGCATGATCACATTGCATTAAATATATTGTATGTAATTTATATCTAAATAGTAATGACAGTATTATGATTTTAACTTTATTGGAAAATTGAAAGTCAGGAAGGTGAAGTAATTGGAACATATTTCCAAAAATATTAAATGTCTGATCTGTGCTTGTAACAGTCTTGTATGACATGAAATCCCTTCCTTATATTTGCCAATGTTTGATTGTTAAATAGAACAAAACTAGAGGGACATGCAAATATCCAATTGATTGATTGATGTTCAGTCACTAAGTCATGCGCTACTCTTGGCAACCCCATGGACTGCAACTAGCCATGGCTTCCCTGTCCTTCTCTATCTCCTGGAGTTTGCTCAAACTCCTGTCAGTTGTTTCCAGGAAACCATCCAACCATCTCATCCTCTGTTGCCCTCTTCTCCTCCTGCCCTCAATCTTTCCCAGCATCAGGGTTTTGTTTTTTTCTTTTTCCCAATGAGTCAGCTCTTTGCATCAGGTGGCCAAAGAATTGGGGTTTCAGCTGTAGCATCAGTCCCTTCCAATGAATATTCAAGGTTGATATCCTTTCGGATTGACTGGTTTGATTTCCTTGCTGTTCAAGGGACTCTCAAGAACCTTTTTAGCACAATTCCAATTGGCCATCTAAAATTGCTTTCATAAAGGAGCCTTCGCAGGCTGATGACGGCTGTTTTGATATAGGCTATACTCCAGTGTCCTCTAGCTCCTTGCCATGCTCACAGCACCCATCCTTAAAAGCCAACTTTAACTTCACCCCTGGCCATCTTGTCTATCACCGACAGCCAGCCTGGTGGTCTGCAGATCTGTTTGCTCAAATCTGTGGCAGCACTTACTGCATTTCAGTGTAATTCCCTGTTTACTCTTTCATCTCCCACCCTCGACTATGCGCAGAGTTGATGTGAGACATTTTATAAAGTCACTCAGAGTTTGGTAGGAAAGCAAAAGTCCCCAGGCTCACTTTGTCTTTATAGTAAGAGGGTCCCTTATTTATCAGAGAAAAGCAAAGTTTGATCCTGAACTGAGAGTTACTTGCTAAACACCAAAAACACCAATGCACTCTCTCTCTCTCTCAAGGCATCTTTTGGTTCAGAATTTCTGCGGTGTGCAGTATGCCGGGGCTACCCCACGACTGTCTGGGCTCTTTGAAAGAGACTGAGAAATCAATGTTCATGGCAGTTCCACAGATCAGATCTGGAAGAGCTGCCTCAGATGTCCTGCCGCTTATGGGTGATGATGTCTACAGCACATGTCATATGGAATACATTTTCCTTAAACCTCCTATTTACAGCCTTGCTATATGGGTGTTGTCACTTCGGATGTAGCTGCCAAGCTGCTTTCTGCTCAGTGTCTCCAGACTCAGTTTTATGGCAGGCTTCTAAGGACCTTGGGACACTTTTGGATTATGACACACAGAAATATTCATGCTGAAACCTGCTGGGGGATGGACTCTTCCGACATTAAAAAAAAAAAAAAACAAACAAAAAAACTGTTAAGATATGGGTTGTATAATGTTAGGAAAATGACTCAATGTTGCAGTCATTATGTATGTACTGACATGGACACTAAGCAGGATCAATTATTCACTGGGCTGACTGCTATTAAACATGTGAAGTAACGTTGCAACTGGAGGCTCTTTGGTCTGGTGTTCAACATTCATCTCTACAGGATGTGCAGTTAGCAAAGGCAAGCTATTTTTCTTAAAACTGGTTTATAAGATTATTTTTAGTGTTATGAATATTCCCCAGAAAAAAAATGTATATCATCCTATATTCCTCTAATTTTCAAGATACTTATACTTGCAGTATTAATTTCATCCATTATATTTCCAACCAGATAGTCTAGAAGGAACCTCCTTTTACCCAAAATCATACTCAGTTTTTATTTTTACCCCAAAGCAGTGTTTATGCTTTGTCATCAATAAACAGTATCTAGATTATAATGTGCATTCATAAGGTGATAAAAATTATAAATACTTTTAAATGAAGTTACAAATGCAAAAAGTGTGGTGAACTGGAGGCCACGTATTTTTAGTCTCCTGAAGATGTATATACTGCGCACACATTTTTAAGTATTTAAAATAGAGAATCATAATAACTATTGAGAAAAGTGTTTTTTTAAGACTTTTCCATTTATATTTAAAAAACATGAAATTTAAAAATTAGTTTGCAACATTGATGAAAGGGATGTGTGAGTACATATATGTATAATTTATATCCCATCCCACCAAATCTAAAAGATGCTTAAACAGAAAAATTAAAAGTACACATTAAAAGGATCAAAAGTGCATTAAAACCATGAAAAACTAAGGTATATTAAAATGTACCAACTACCATAAATTAAATAACTTCTGCAATTTACAGCTAAGCAAATTTGGGCTTAATGACAGACAAAAAAAAATATTTTATTTAATATTCCTTCACTTGTGATACAAGGAAATGAGCTTTTCTGAAAATATCAGTTTCTTGACAGATAATTCCATGAAGAATTAATTTCTAAATACACACCTAAACCACATTGCATAATGTTTGTCCATATCTTGGAGTAAAATATGATTATTTTAATGTTTGTATCAATATATCACTTATTTTTTAATGGCCAGCTTATAAGAAAATATCATCTCTAATTTTTAGATAAGTATGTAAAATTTCCTACATGACAGCATTAGTGTGAAGTCACTCAGGCACTGTAATCTTCAACACTATTAATTCCCAGTTCTCGGCTGAAGCTCTGTGAGGCATGAAGCCTATAAAACTGGAAGAATTCTCTTTACAAATTAGAAAAAGTTAAATCTCAAATTTGGGACATTTAGAAGAATATGTCCACGTGTTCACCTAGGATTTGAAAGGGTCCAGAAAATTAATTTTATTAGTTCCTTGGGCAGTGACTTCAGTCCTGCTTCCTGAGCATAAGTAATATGTACTCATACACACCTTTCATCAGTTTTGCTTCCTGAAGCATGCCCGTTTTTCTGAACCTGTGGATCACAACCCAGATCTCAGACCAGAAAACTGAGTCAGCATAGATATACTCTTCCCTCCCATTAACCCATTAACACTCTCTCCCTCCTGCCATTCTCACTCCACATTTGGTATCCAAACATATTGATAATTTTAATTCTTAATCCTTACCATTTTCTTTCTCCGAATTAAGCCAACAAACCCCTTCTGGCCTTTGGTGATTCTAAACATTCCTTTTCATATAACCTGTGAAGTCAGCAACTTACTACCATTCGATCTAAGCAAACAGGTGGTTCTCAAACTAAGAGTGGGTCACAACCACCTGAATAGGTCTTGAGAAATTGAAGACATCTGGAATCCTTTACTATAGACTTGTATTGATTGGTTCAGAGGGGTGGGGGATGTTATTGTGATTTTTTTAAAATAAAAACACTTGACACAATTTATATACAGACAGCCCACAGTGTTCACTTTGAGAATCTGTCTTGTGGAAAATGATTATGTACTTCATGTCTCTTTTCTTCCTTCATCAGGCACAGTATCTCGTATATCACAAGTATTTAATACATACATAATTAGCATGTGAAATGGTAACATTAAAGTATTTCAATGAAGTAATTTCCAGATGGAGTGAAGCTCTAAAGAAAGGGATCAATGCTTTAATTTTCATGGGGATTAAATTTAAAGACCCTAGTACAGTCCAATCATTATTGGAATCACTGGAGGTATTTGCTAGAATTTTGATTTTCAACTATAACCAGACCTTCATACCAATCTCTGGGTAATTTACATTCTCATTAGCTTACCAAGTTATATTGTCATGTACTTTCAAACTTTAGTGACACAAACTGAAAAGTAAAAGTGAAGTCGCTCAGTCGTGTCCGTGTCCAACTCTTTGAGTATGGACTGTAGTCCTCCAGGCTCCTCCGTCCTTGGGAATTTTCCAGGCAAGAATACTGGAGTGGGTTGCCATTTCCTTCTCCAGGGGATCTTTATCCTTCCTGGACTAGATATCAAACCTGCATCTCCTGCATTGGCAGGTGGATTTTTTACCACCAAGCCACATGGAAAGCTATTACAGATAATACTGTGGTTAAATTCAGAAAATAACATGCTTTTCAGATATTATTTGTACAGTGATAGAACCTTATGTTGAAACCATTTAGAGGAATTATATACCCTACCTGTTACAGATGTCTCTCTCCTATTATCTCTTTACCATGAAGGGAGACCACAGTGTTGCTGCAAAAAGAGGGTGTGTGTGTATCCTTACAGGGTAAAAAATGTTTTGAAATTCTTAAAGAACTTAGGGATTCAGTTGCAACTCCAGAATTCTGAGGAGAGGATTTGGCTCTCTTTAACATAGAGGTCAATGACCCATTTCAAATATCTATTTTTTTTTAATTAGATTTGTTTTGTGATTTCAACTAAAGTTGAAGTCAAAGAAAACACAATCCTAACCCAGCACTTTGGGGCGAGGATGATTGTTCTGGAATCATGCTCAGGGCTTTGCCAGGGCATCAAGCTGGTCTAGGTATTATGTTTAGAGCTACACTCTTACAGGATGGGGTATATTGAGGAAATCAGAGGAGTGATTCTGATGAATTCCTGCACTCTATGTAATTTACCTCGATTTTCCACAATCCTATGAGTATTAGACTTTTAGACAAAAATGTTATCTTGAGAATGAGGGATTTTTTTTTTTTTTAAAGCTGTCTCAGAAGATGGCTATTTCCGTATCAAAGCCCGTACTTGCTGGGAGCAATCCGTGCTATAACACAAAATCCCCGTTGGATTCTGATTTCTTCTTGCTAAGAGCTTTGACCTGGTCTTTTTGTTCCGGAAGTCTTAACAAACTGTTGCCGGAACTTGTGCCTGCATCCCAGATTCTTTTTTTCTTCTCACTTTCCCAGTTCTAGAGCCACTTGACCTTGTCTGAATAGTAAGTCTTCCCTGTTTAAAAGGACAGTGTTCTGCCTGATCTGATTGCTCTGCAAATCAACCCTAGCACCTACACTTCACTAACTGCCCCCCGCTAACAACTCCGGCCTTAACCCCTGACGTGGCCCTGCCGGGCGCGGTTAATATACTAAGTTTCAGCTCGACACCTCTGCCTCCGACTGCTTCCTCAGATATATAGGCTGCTTGTTTCTCAAGACCTTCCTGTGTCAGAGGCTTCTTTTTTTTTTTTTAACACGTAGATTTGCTGTGGTGCCAAAACCATTTCCTTTTAGTATGTTAAATGCGATTTTGGCAGTAGCTGCCAGCAGATCAGATCATCAAGGTTCTATTCATTAAATTGTCCGCAATCACCATTTTTATTTGCCCGGTTGGAAGCAATTCGTCATCATTAAATGTTGCAGGGAGGCCTTCAGAAAGAAAATGTTTGTGAAACCATTTGCTGGTATGCCTTGCTAACAGTTGGTAGATGAGACTGTTTCAGGCACAGAACAAAATATTGTCATTTCCTAATCATTTGTTTATCAAATGATTTTTGGCGATATTCATACTAGGTAGGCTTTGAGGGTAGACAGAAAAGGATTTTAGGAGGAATGCCTAAATTTTAGGAACGGAACTGTTCACCTCCAGATACAACACTTGTAAATATTCTGCAATGATTGTTATGTGTATTCATTTGATGAGACTTTTTTCTTTAGCGCTGGGTATTAACAATGATAATTCCACAAACAATAAAATAATACTTTATGTCTGCCTAAAGATTCACAGTTTCCAAAATGTTTTCATGTGACTTGTCTCATTTCATCACAGCAAAAGCTCCATGATGCAGGCAGGGTAAATCTGAACGCACCCACCCTACAAGCCCACTGAGGGGACCTGGCTTGTCTATACTAACAAACAGTGGCCCAAAGCACCTGCTTTCCTGTACTATTCTCAGGGTTCCCGCCTGACGATGTGCACCTGTAACTACCAACTATGCATCAGATGAAAGCAGAGCTGGCTAGTTGAGCCTTGTAGAAAGTGCCCAGGACTTCTGTCAGCTGAGACTTTTGACTCCTAATATTCCACATAACACAGTTTTAAGAGAGAAGTTATGTGATCAAGTCTGCATTGAAGAAAAAGAATAAAATAGAAAAAAAAAAAAGAAGAGAGATTACTCTGGCATAATAGACTGATAAAAAAGGAGCACACATTAGCAGAAGTCAGCATCTATCAATTCACAATAGGTTAGAGATGCTATAAAACTAGAAAAACAAGCTGAAATATCATATGAGTTTTGTATGAACCACATTTAGGGGGATTGGGCACCCACACAAGTTTACCCTAATGTGTTCTGGATAGGATCTTTCTAATTCTACATCAGCTTTTCTTTCTAGCAATAAACATTGGAAAGTACTTTTAAGTATTACATGCCTTCTATTTGCTTAAAGAAAAGAACTCATGTTACCACTGCAAGTCTATTGAATATTTTATAAAACAAACCACAGGCTACTCAGGAAAATGCCCAACACAATAAATCCAGCGCAGCTTGCATGCCTTATACTCTTAAATTTTGTCTTTAGGTTACACTCTGCTTCATTTAATACACATTGTTACCTGATAGCTCAGCTGGTAAAGAATCCGTCTGCAACACAGGAGACCCGGGTTTGATTTCCTGGGTTGGGAAGATCTCCTGGAGAAGGGAATGGCTCCCCACTTCAGTATTCTGGTCTGGAGGATTACAGGGACTGTAAAGTCCATGGGGTCACAAAGAGTCGAACACCACTGAGCCACCTGCACTTTCACTTTCACCATCGCACTAGAACTTGGGATAACAAATAAAGGACTTGGTTTGCTGGTAAAGAAAACTAAGTTCAGACCTAGCTCTGCAGAATATTTCTTAAATGAACTTGGACCAGTTAATTATAGAGGGTATCATTTTATCATTGTAGAATAGTGATAGCAAAGCTTACTTTTTAGGTTAGTTTTATATATGAATATATATATATATATATATATATACACATATATATATAAAATCCTGTGGCACTTACATATTTGTATTTTTATATATATAAAATGCAGTTTATATATCAATCCAGTTGCAATGCTTGGAACATAATAAATAAATGCACAATTAATGTTTGTCATTTCAACTAACCTCTAAGCCTTCATTTGAGCAAAGTGTCAGAAAAATATTAACGATGGCCTGAGAGTCAGTCTGATTGGCCAAACTGACCTTCTGAAACAGAATTCCTCATATATTGACTGCTTCCAAGGTTGAGAAAGAGTTAGTTACAGGATGAGCCTGGAATATCTCCTTGTTCCAGAAAGACTCAAAGTGCTTTAAAAAAAAAAAAAGGCAGGATCATTTCACATGGCTGCAGAAGCCAGTGAAAAGGGGTTCCCATTAGACAAAACTGGAATCATTATGAAAATTAAGTACAATAATGAATTATAAGGCATTGAAAAAATTGAAATACATGATTTCATGTTGATAATGAGTAGACAAATGAATATATACATGTTTGCATGCATACAAAGAGACATAAACAAAGGAGAAGGGAGGTCTTTTGCTTAAGTAGAAGGGAGAAGACCACCTTATAAACGGGTAGGTGCAGGTCAAGTGGGGAAATCATTGTCTATCTTCATAGTAGGGATTGGATCAGCCAAAAACCATCATTGAATGTTAGATGGGGGGAAGAGTTTCAATGAGAAGCAGAATATTTGCATGGTCTTAAAATTTCTCCCAATTGATTACTTACTAATTACAAGGAAAATTACAAGGAAATTTACAAGGAAAATTACAAGGAAAAATAAAGTAATTATACATAAAGATAATTGTTCAAGTGACCAAAAAATTTCAATACTAAGGGACAGATGGATTTCATGACCCTGAGGACACATCACCTGGGCAATAAATACTGCTCAGAATGAAGACATCTAATCTAATCACAGTATATACCAGATAAGTACAAAATGAACATATTTCTCTCAAACACCAAAGAAGGCAGCTGAATTCTTCAATAGATTAATGTCATAAAAACTGAGAAAGCCTGTTTAAGTCTTCCAAATTAAGGAAATCTGAAGAGGTGTGAAAACTAAATACAATTTCTGACTCTAGAATGGGCCCTGTATTGGGAAAAAAATACCTATGAAGAATATTATTGTGTTATCTGGCAAAACTGGAGTGTGAATGATAAATTCAATTAAAATATTTTCGTGTGTTGTTATATTCATGTTAAGGCTTTTGAGGTTAATACAGTAATTGTACTGTGGTTATATGAAAACATCACTATTTTTAGGAAATACTGAAGTATTTAGGGGTAAGAAGCCATGATATATGAAACATTCCTCAAAGGATTCAGGAAAATGTGTGTGGGCATATGTGTAAATTATATGTGTGTGTGTGTGTGTATAAGTAGAGATTGAAAACAATAAACAAATGAGGTAAAATGCCAGCAAACAGGTGAATCTAGGGAAAGAAAACATGGATGCTTTGTTCAAATTTTATTTTTGCAATTTTTCTGTAAGTTTAAAGTTATGTCCAAATCAAAAATTAAAAAATAAAGATAGATCTTTGAATAGCAACATATTATTTTCATCAAAATAGAATAACCCTAGTGAAGAGCTCTGAACTCAAAATCGTTAGTACGTTTATTTCATTGATGCATTTTCTGAATGCCTTACCAACATGTATCCTTTTTTTATCCGGGGGAAATGGGGATCTATCCAAAACCACAGAGTTTGCTTTGGTGAGTTTGTGGGTGGATCTTGCTTTTCTCACAGTATTTTTTTCCTGCCCTTTGTCATTCTATTTGCTAAGCATTCAACAATGGCTTATTTTATGAATAATAAAATGCATACAAGTTTTACTTTCAGTTTTTATGGAAGAGAAGGAGCTAAGGGCAAAGACCATGTCTTATAAATTCTCTGAGTATTTTTATTGAGTTTTTTAAAATTCACAGTTCTAAGATTTTACAGCTTTGAAATAAGAGACTTTGTCATTCTTTCTCTTTACTATGCATGTAGATTTAGTGGGCATATCTTTTTAAAATTACATATTATATGATATAGAACCAGTGATAAATTAATAATTTCACCTGTGTTTTGTTTTGGGGGACATTCTCACAATGCTAGGAAGTTAAAAAATGCTTTCAAACCTTTATAATCATTCTATGCCAATTCTGGAAAAACTTCAAGTTCTGCTGAAGATATTTTTGTATCCAATAATCAGTAAGTTTCACATTGATATTTTCTTTATTATTTCTTCTTTTATTATGTTTTAATTGGTAGTTTATAATACTAAATAAATAAAATGCTGTTTTCAGTTCAGAACACTCACAATACAAGAGACTCATTGAAATAAACATTTACCAATATTTGAACACACAGAAAATGCCAAATGGATGAATGAAAGGATTCAATTAAGAAGCTGAATTTTAATAATCACATCTTCATTGTCCTATAATAGATATTTTTGGTACAAGGTAATTTAATACATTGACACCTGAAAATCCATGCATCTAAAAATAGCTATAGTTGAACTACTGAAAAATTCTAGCTGAATTTCTCTGCCCTAGTCTCTCTAATAAGATATTTTAAGTGTCCAAAATCTAATAGAGTTGCTTCAGGCTTTTGGTTTGAATTTTCAATTCACTGTCTAAAATAACTTCAGGACTAAAATGCAGCACTTCAGCTATTTCTAAAACATGGGAATGGACCACACTAACTCTAGTGAGTACTACTGAATAAGGAGGGAATGGGCAGAGAATTTAAGGGAAACATAACTAAAATTTTATATAAGTAAATTCCTTAAGGAAAGTTATTACAGCACTGAGTTAAGCTCAGGGATTTTGATTTAATACAAGCAAAATATACTTATAGTCTATGGAATTATTTATTGAAGCCAAATTATTGATGTGTTAATCTGCTCAGGCAGCCATAACAAAATACCAGAGACTTAAATAAGAGAAATTTATTTTCTCACAGTTCTGGGGGATAGGAAGTCCAAGATTAAGGTGCCAGGAGATCTGAGTCCTCATTGAAGACTCTCTTCCTGACTTGCAGACATCTATCTTCTCTTTCAGTCCAAACAACTGGGAGGGAAAGGGAGAGAAGAAGCAAGCTTCCTGGGATCTTCTTTTAAAAGCATGTCAATACCTTCATGAGGGTGGAGCCCTCATGATCTCATCAAGACCAGTTTATCTTCCAAAAACACCCTCTCCAGATGCCATCACAGTGGAGTTGGGGATTCAAGGTGAATTTGGGGGAACACAGTTCAGTCCATGATGACTATCTTTGAAATATCTTTGATAATCCTCTAAGATGACCTGTCAGTTCAGTTCAGTTGCTCAGTCGTGTCCGACTCTTTGCGACCACATGAATTGCAGCACGCCAGGCCTCCCTGTCCATCACCAACTCTCAGAGTTTACTCAAACCCATGCCCATCGAGTCGGTGATGCCATTCAGCCATCTCATCCTCTGTCGTCCCCTTCTCCTCCTGCCCCCAATCCCTCCCAGCATCAGGGTCTTTTCAAATGAGTCAACTCTTTGCATGAGGTGGTCAAAGTATTGGAGATTCAGCTTCAGCATCAGTCCTTCCAATGAACACCCAGGACTTATCTCCTTCAGGATGGACTGGTTGGATCTCCTTGCAGTCCAAGGGACTCTCAAGAGTCTTTTCCAACACCACAGTTCAAAAGCATCAATGACCCTTAATTATGTGCAAATCAGATGGCACAGTGGTAAAGAATCTGCCTGCCAATGAAGGAGACAGGAAATGAGGGTTCAATCCTGGGTTGCGAAGATCCCCTGGAGTAGGAAATGGCAATCCACTCCACTATTCTTGTCTAGAAACTTCCATGGACATAGGAGATTATGGGCTACAGTCCATGGAATCACAAAGAGTGGGACACAACTGAGCATGCATGTATCCTTAATTTCTACTATTGATTGTGAAGGATGGTATAGACATGTTGAGATGAGTGAAAATAATATCTTTAATTAAAAAAGAAAATGTTTAACTTATGTAAACTTATTGCCACTGCTAAATAGATTGAAATTTGAAAACTTTGTATTATAATTCTTTATCATTCTGAAAGAAGACTAAAAATGGCACAATTTCTTCACACTATGCTAATCTTATTATCTAAAAGAAATGGGTGTTTTTAGTCTAACTCATTTATTTTTATGAAGGAGAAAGAAATTATATTTCATTATAGCTCACAGTACTAAGACAAAGACTAAATCAGATATATATATATATATTTCTTGTCCTTTAAAAATATGTTTAATTCCTCATTTTCCTTTTTTTGGATTCTCTGGGTATAATTTCAAATATAGAATATATGTTATGATTCCTAACTAATAAAAAGATAAAAGTAGAAAACAAACTGAGAGGATGAAACACTTAATCTTAAAAATACAGAAGGAAACTAAAGAATTCTGTATTTGAAACCACTGTTTAAATCTAAAGCACAGAAAAAGTCTTTTAAATATGTAATAATATGGCCCATTAATAACTGAAATCAATAAAAAGTTAATAAAATTAAAAGTACCCAGATAAAGATTATTTTAAAATCTTTTAATTTGTACTCAAAAATTTTCCTTCATTACTATAAATAATGTATATTAATATAAAACTTTCTTTTTATTAGGAAAAAAAGCTTTAGTCATGCATATGCCTCCTTATAAGAATATAGAGGCATAGAATTTCTCTGATTATATATTTAATACTATCAATATTTTGATAACATTAGTGAACAATTGATCAATATATTGTTCATTAATGGTCAAACTACCATCGTGGGCCGAATCTGGTCCACTGGCTATTTTTATAACTTTATTGGAACATAGCCACAAACCATTTATTTGTGTACTACCAATGGTTGCTTTCACGCTTCAACAGGGTTCAGTAGTTGTAACAGATCTTCTGGCCCCAAAATATTTGCTACCTGGAAGATTACAGAAAAAGATAACTAGCTCATGCTAAAAAAATGATAGCTTACCCAAAGAGGATATTCTTTTGTTGTTGTTGTTAAGCAGAGTTGACAGAGAGAAATGCTTATGTATTTTTCCTGGTGCTCATGCATTTTCATTCTTGCCTTCAATAGCATTATTTTTACATATATGGGCTGTAATTCTATAGTTGTCCTTAACTGTTTATGAATCACTCATTCTATAGTACATGCTCTGTTTTACAGTAAGTCTTTTTCAAATTGCTGCTTAGTGCATGTTACTTTTTATGGAGAGTTTCCAAATTCTTTGGAAATTTTGAAATTGTAATGTCAAACTTGGACAATATGGTATAAAGCCTTAAAAATTCAGGCCCAAAAATATGTATCCCTTGACATTTGGAAAAATCTAGAATAGTCTCCAGTGGCTTAACTACAAGTTCCCCACTCCCTCCTCTGGAGGAAGTCCTCTAACCAAACAAACGGCCTTCCCTCTTACAGGGGCCAGGCCCAGTGCCTGATTGCCCCTGAGCAGTAGGCTTCAGCTCCCTGCCAGCTACAGGATTAGTCAACCATAGAGCAGGAACCAAGAGCCACTCCCCAACCTGACCATATGAAGCCTGTCATACACAGGCATTGTCGGTCACTTTGTTTCCAAGTGCAGCTCCTGTGGCCCAGCATGGTGTATGGTGTCCTTCACCCCCGAGCTGTGAGTCTGTGTGACTAACATGCTGCTGTCCATCTCGTCTATCTAATTACAACCATCAGTTTAACCCTAGGAAGGGACTCTGTCTTCAGCAATGGAGTGAATAGGAAGCGACTAAAACATATCCATCCTAAAGGAAATCAGTCCTGAATATTCACTGGAAGATCAGTCCTGGGTGTTCATTGGAAGGACTGATGCCGAAGCTGAAACGCCAAAACTTTGGCCACCTGATGCGAAGAACTGACTCTTTGGAAAAGATCCTCATGCTGGGAAAGATTGAAAGCAGGAAGAGAATGGGACAACAGAGGATGAGATGATTGGATGGTATCACCAACTCAATGGACATGAGTTTGAGTAAACTCTGGGAGTTGGTGATGGACAGGGAGGCCTGTCGTGCTCCAGTTCATGGGGTTGCAAAGAGTCAGACACGACTGAGCGACTGAACTGAACTGAACTGACTGAAAACATATTCCCATGACCACCAGTTCTTGTGCACATTCGCAGCTGTTGACGCCTTGGGACATTCAATAATACATGTACATACTTTCAACTTTTAGTGACTGTTTTTATTAAGGTTTCTGGTAAATTTATAACATTTTGTTTTGGTCTCTTTCATAAGAGTACTCTTTATCTCATTGTGAAAATATTTTCCTGCCCAAAGTCACTAAGCAAATACTGCAAAATAATAGTAATCTAGTTCTTCCCATGTATCTCCCCTGTCACTTCTTAAAATTTTTCTTTCAAAAAATAAACAATTCTTATGTACATTCCTTTGCATCTAAGAGACTGGTTTATATTCTTGAGAAATGTCTGTTGAGAAAAATAAAACAGTCTCATTTTCTGAACAGTGATAGTTGAATTCCAATGTGTGTTTTTAGTGAGAATCTATGGAAGCATGCTCCTCGTGCTGAACTCTAAAAAGATTAATCTGGTTTTCACAGTATCATCTAGGACCACTGCTGTGGTCCTTGGCAGCTAGAAGTTTAATTCAGTGTCTGTGAAGCTGATCACCAAGGAAGCACTTAAGGGGTTGCTTTGATTCCTGACAGCATGCATGAAGTTTAAAAAAATGGGGTAGGGAGCCACAGAGAGGACTTGGCAGAAGCATTTCTCAGTATACAGAAGGTATATATGCAAAGAATTCAGATACTGAGAAAACTGTATATTCTAAAATAATGAACTTGGGCTGCATTTGGAAAGAGCATTTTTTTTAAATATATATTTTTAAAATATTTTAAAATATTTATTTAAATATTTAAGTTTTTTATTTTTTAATTAAGATTTTAATAAAAACAACTTAGGCAGTGGCTACCTCAGTGCAAACATCAAGGCATGCTAGCTGGAGCAGAGCAGTGATAAGGTGAGATAGTGGGTTACGGAGATCCACTGGGTAAGGAAACATTAGGTGACAAGTGGCTTCAGGGAAGGATGGAAGAGTGTTCAGAGCTTCTTAGTGCCAGAAAGAAGGGCATGGGGGTTAGCAGAACTAAAGAAGTGTTTGATTTGAAACAGGGATATGTAGCATTAGATGCTCTGTGACCTACACAAGCAGAGCATGAATAAAAATCAAGTATCTCAGCAGACACCAGTGTTTAAACGGATCATTCTGAGAACTGGATGGGGCAAGACACATAGAAGCAAACTTGGACAGACAAGGACAGATGAAGGATGAAATAACATCCCAACCATCCTAACTCCCAACATTATTATTATAGAATGACATTCCAGGAAGAAGCCTGTAGGGGTACAGTGGGGTGGGGATAGCACTGGAGAACTCTGCAAAGACTGAGCTTACACCTGTAAATCAATTAACCTAGAATGGACTCATATGTCTTCTGGTGTTAGAAAGAATTGTTGTTGTTCAGTCGCTAAGCTGTGTCTGACTCTTTGTGACCCCATGGACTGCAGCACCCGGGGCTTCCCTGTCCTTCACTATCTCTCAGAATTCGCTCAAGTTCATGTCCATGAACTGAATGGGGGCCTTGAAATTAAGGCCTTGCTGAGTGAGTGAGAAATTTCTTGCCACCTGGATAGATGTCTTGTCACTTTCCCCGCTGTCTTTTCAATATCCGATCCAAAGCGATTAAGCTTATTTTCAATACTTATTACTGTTAACATATGAATCACCCTCTTGGCGATGATATGAAGCCTTTGTTATTTCCGTGTTCAGAAGGGTAATGTTAAAACATATATGCACTAAATGGGGTTATTTTTATGCTCTTTAATAACGCATACATATTAATACATTAGTAGTCATAGAATAGAAACGAATCCTGCAATTTTCTCTTCTCATTTAGAAATAGCTCAAAATATTTATGCAAATTGTTTTAACTTTTGTTATATATACATGTCTCTTAAAATGGCAATGTAATATATGCAAAACGTTTAGTGTTACATTTTACTGACAAATAACTCACTAAAGATGCTTATATGCCATATTTGATGACTACACACTTACATCCTTCACCAACTTCTATTCCCTTAGGAAACTGAATTCATTTGTGTAAAATAAGAGTGTATGATGATGATCTGAGTCTCTGTTTTCTTTTCATAGCTATCTCAATATACTGATTTAAATTTCTGTTTAACACTAAATTTGGAGTTTTTTGGTTTTTTTTTTTAACTTTTATTTCTTCCAGTTTCTTCAAGATGACTATAAAATAGTCTTTCTAAATGTCCAATAGATTATATAGAAAAAAGGAAACACTCTCATAATGATAGTATCTATAATTATGCCAATGAAACTCAAACAAGAGAATCTTATACCAAATTCAAAGGCCAAGGCAGGGCATCAATTGTACCCAGATCAGTGGTATTTTATCTAACAGCGTTTCTTAACTTGAAACTTTATAAAGACAGCAAAAGTAACGGTAAGGAGTGAGAGAACCTGCCATATTAAATCATCTATTAGCAATTCACCTATGAACAAAGCCTACCAAGAATTCGATTGGGGTCACATTGAATCTATAGTTCTAAAGGGAGAATGGGCATCTCAACCAGGCTCTGTCTTCTAATCTATGAACACCATGTCTCTCTCCACTTATTTCCATGTTTGTTGATTTCTTTCATCAGAAGCTTGCAGGTTTTAGCATATAACTTGCACATGTTGTGGAGGATTTATATCTAAGAATATATACACTTGTAGTGCTGATGCTTTGACTAGACAGACCTTTGTTGGCAAAGTAAAGTCTCTGTATTTTAATATGCTGCCTAGGTTGGTCATAGCTTTTCTTCCATGGAGCAAGTGTCTTTTCATTTCATGGCTGCAGTCACCATTAGCAGTGATTTTGGAGCCCCCTAAAATAAAGTCTCTCACTATTTCCATTGTTTCCCCATCTGTTTGCCATGAAGTGATGAGACTGGATGCCACAATCTTAGTTTTCTGAATGTTGAACTTTAAGCCAACTTTTTCACTCTTCTCTTTCACTTTCATCAAGAGGCTCTTTAGTTATTCTTCACTTTCTGCCATAAGGGTGGTGTCATCTGCATAACTGAGATTATTGATATTTCTCCTGGCAATCGTGATTCCAGCTTTTGCTTCATCCAGCCTGGCATTTTGCATGATATACTCTGCACATGAGTTAAATAAGCAGGGTGATAATATACAACCTTGACGTACTCCTTTCCCAATTTGGAACCAGTCCAGTTCTAACTGTTGCTTCTTGACCTGCATACAGATTTCTCAGGAGGCAGGTCCGGTGGTCTGGTATTCCCATCTCTTGAAGAATTTTCCACAGTTTGTTGTGATCCACACAAAGGTTTTGATGTAGTCAATAAAGCAGAAGTAGATGTTTTTATGGAACTCTCTTGCTTTTTCTATGATCCAGGAGATGTTGGCATATTGATCTCTCTTTCCTCTACCTTTTCTAAATCCAACTGAAGAACTGATGAGCACCAAAGAATTGATGCTTTTGAACTGTGGTGTTGGAGAAGACTCTTGAGAGTCCCTTGGACTGCAAGGAGATCCAACCAGTCCATCCTAAAGGAAATCAGTCCTGAATATTTCATTGGAAGGACTGATGCTGAAGCTGAAGCTCCAATACTTTGGCCACCTGATGCGAAGAACTGACTCACTGGAAAAGACCCTGATGCTGGGAAAGATTGAAGGCAGGAGGAGAAGGGGACGACAGAGGATGAGATGGCTGGATGGCATCACCGACCTGATGGACATGAGTTTGAGTCAGCTCCAGGAGTTGGTGATGGACGGGGAGGCCTGGAGTGCTACAGTCCATGGGGTCACAGTGTTGGACATGACTGAGTGACTGAACTGAACTGAGTGCTGATGCAAATGGCTTTATAACTTTAAAATTTTTCAATTCTGCTTTTTCATGGCTGGCTTATAGAAATCAATGACTTTTGTATTAAAGAAATACATACTTCTATAACATATGTTTATGTGAAAGTTTGAGCAGTATAGGGAAGGGAAATCTTAGTTTAGGTTTAAATAATGTCACTCCCAACCCTTACGAGTAAGTAAAGTGAAACAGTTTGATTTTTCTTCTTCTTCATTTCTTGGTTTGTCATTAGATAAAACACATTGTATGTGATGCCATTCATAGTCACAATTAATGGAGATAGTTAAAAGTAATAATTTGAGTGGAGAAAAACAGTGAAGTCTAGTACTTTTATGAAAAATACCATTAAACTTTCAATTAATCGACTGCTACCTAAAACCAAGTTGTTTACAGTATTCCTTCTCTCCTTCTCTCTCCTTCTCTTCACTCCAGATGAGAGAGAAAAATAATAACTGAAATTATCTCTGCACACAACACAGATTCCAAAAAATATTGTATTTATACAAACAGCCAAAGATACGAGGACATAAGCTATTTTCATTTTATTTTAATGTCACTTATGATTTAAGAGTGTCTCTTTAACACAAACCACTAATTATTTGGAATATAAATTGATCAAACTGTAAAATATATCATCCCTAAAAATGAAAATTTGAAGCAACAGGGGAGGGATAAAGGCATAAGATTGGCATGAGACAAATTTAGAGGTCTCCAGACACCTGACACTCTCTAAATTAAATCAATAAGTGCAACTCTGTGGACCTTAGGTCAGCGGAAATAAAATAGTACAAATCAAATATTTCACAATATTTGTTAGTGCTATATAGATGAAGACATAGGAGAATCTTAAATTTTGAAAAATAATTGGTTTGGAATTATTTATCTCAGTAGCAAATAAAAAATCATATATATTTTAAGATATTTTGAATTAAAGACCTTTAAATATATTTAAAAATTAATAACATGGGCATCTAATGTACAACATGGCTAACTATAGTTAATAAAATAGTATTGCACATTTGAAAGTTGCTAAGAGAATAAACCTTAAAAGTATCTATTATCACAAGGAAAAAATGCTGTTACTATGAGAGGTGACAAAGGTTAACTAGACTTATTTGTGGTGATCATCCCACAATATATAAAATATTGAATCTGTATATCTGAAGCTATTATAATGCTGTGTGTTAGTTAAATCTCAATACCAAGAAATGTTTGAGAAAGGAGAATTTTAGGAACATAATAGGCACAGCTACAGATACATTTTTAAAAATGCAGAAAGCCTCATATGGGTGACATAATAGCTGTGTTGTAGATAAAACTGATGATTGTGCCATGTGCCTTTAAATGCTCAAAATACATGCATGTTTATGGTGGGAGCATTTTTTTTAAACTTTTTGTTTTGTATTGGCATATAGCCAGTTAACAATGTTATGACAGTTACACGTGGACAGCAAAGGGATTCAGCTAAACATACATATGTATCCATTCTCCCCCATGGACAGAGGAGCCTGATGGGCTACAGTCCCTGGGGTCATAAAGACTGGGATATGACTGAGCGACTGAGCAGGCACGCCGGCTGCAATAACCCCAAATCTCAATAACTCCATGAACTTCGTGTTTTGTAACAACCAGGGCTTACTATTTTTTATTTTGCAATCAGATTAAATGTCTGTCACAGGTCATCTATACCAACACCAACAGACCTAAGCATTGGCTCTTAAATCTTCTGCCTAGAAGTGATATAAAATGCTACTACTCATGTTGATTGGCCAGACAGAACCACCTCACCAATAACCCCTCTACAGGAAGAGGCAGAAAACTTTGGGGGGACATTTTACCAAAATTTCTAATAATTTCAAGGATGATAGCATACTTTTGTTTAAAAGTGTAAACTGTAAGAAAATATTCTGTTTCTAAATAACTTTCTGATTCCGATGCACAACTTCACCACTGGTAAAATGTTGCTGATCATTGTGATTTTAAGATGCTAATTTCTGATGATAGAGATTCTAATGTTGAAGGAAAGATCATTTCCTCTTGTATTATCTCTGTTATTATATTTTGTTATTCTCACAAAATTAAACCTCATTCCCTTCCAATTTTTATTCACTTAACATAAAGAGTACTTCTGGTCTTGGCATCTTGAATTCACAAGGGCATTGATGTTTGGTCCATGTTGCCAACCAGCAAAACAAAAGGGACCTGGGCTTTTATTATTGGCAGTATCCTGTGGGCTCTTCTGTGACCATGGCAGCTTTCTTAATTGTCCATGCCAATCACTTCTCTTATAGCCAGTGTTCTCAAACAGCACCCAGGAAAAAGTCCTTCAGTTTTGGACATAACCGCATAAATCTCTTGGTGGTGAAGCCGACCCTTCAGCCATTCCTTCTGTTATTTTTTGCTCTACAGAAATCTCCTAAGATATATAGCATATCCAAAAATATATTTATTTCTTTTGATTGGAAATCACACCTTTCTCAGGCCAGTCCTTTGCCTTCAGTTCTGGTTTTTGCCTGTCTCTCTCCTCTCCACTGCTCTGTGAGCTATATTTCCTAGGCAGCCACATCAGCTGGCTTCTTGCTAGTTTGTCCATTGGGAAGTGCTGGTAGAAAACTGGAAGTTGGGAAATTGGGAGCAGGAAGCAATGGAGAAGCTAGGTTGTTTCTCTGCCTCCTCTTCACCTATGTGGAGTGTCCAGCCACGGTTGCATCTTTCTACATCCCCAGTTTCTGCCAGACAAGCCCATCATAGTTCCAGAAGGGGATTCTGACCCTGGGAATTCATCCTTTGCTTCACCCAGCTGGGGAGCTTTGAAGATATCTGCTATTTCTAAATTCTGGTTTGCTCACCATCTGCTGTTTTGTTTTTTAGCACGTCCATCACAAATAGAAGAATTCCCTGTTGCATTCTGACTGATTACATGCTTGAAATATCACTCAAGATGGTTTAACAGTATGATTTCAATACTGTTAAAAATATAATTCTCACAATAACAAAGCACCTACAGCCATCACAAGATGTAAAAAAGTAGTCAGCCAGGATGAGATCTTCAAATCATCGTGTTGGAACTTCAAACATATCACTCTAGCAAAAATATGTTGTTGTTTTTCAGTTACTAAGTCATATCTGACTCTTCGCAACCCCATGGACTATAGCCTGCCAGGCTCCTCTGTCCATGGAATTCTCCAGGCAAGAATACTGGAGTGGGTTGTCATTTTCTTCTCCAGGCCAGTAAAAATACAGCAACACAAAATTTCTATTTTTCCTATATAGGTCATCTATAAATGTACCAACTTGTACTTATAATTCACTATAACTGCACTGATCAATAAGATAATCTAGGCTTTAATAGTTACTTAAGTATCCACTACATCACATAAAATTAACTACTACTTTTATCATTTAGGATTGATGTGCTTCTATTTCAATCTATCTATAAAGGGACTTTGATGCTTTTGAATTATGGTGCTGGAGAAGACACTTGAAATTCCCTTGGAAAGCCAGGAGATCAAACTAGTCAATCCTAAAGGAAATCAAAGCTGAACATTTATTGAAAGGACTGATGCTGATGTTGAAGCTCCAATATTTTGGCCGACTGATGGAAAGAGCCAACTCAATAGAAAAGACCCTGATGCTGGGAAACATTGACAGCAGGAGGAGAAAGGGAAACAGAAGATGAGATGGTTGGATGGCATCTCTGACTCGATGGACATGAGTCAGTAAACTCTGGGAGTTGGTGATGGACAGGGAGGCCTGTGGTGCTCCAGTTCATGGGGTCACAAAGACTTGGGCATAACTTAGTGACTGGACAACAGATAAAGGGACTGCACATACCACTGGAAGATCTAGTTTCCTCTCCTTTAGGGTCATAAAAATCTTATCATGAGAAGCTTCAAATCATATGCCATGTCTCCTAATATTTGTTTAAACTCACACAGTTTAGAGAGTTTGGAGTACGAATAGGTAACTTTTCGCAGAACATCATACTGATTCTACCTTGGAAGATAAGGAAAGAAGAGCAAGTTTTGTTTTGTTTTGTTTTCTGTAAACAGCACTTCTATGATAAATAGCAAGAATAAAAATTTTATACTTTTCAAAGTTTTTTAATATTCCGATTCTTCATAAACCTTGATAAACCAAGTTCCCTCCCCCCAGCCCCCTTTTCCTACTCTGGTCTCATTCTCTCTCTTAAATTCCAAAAATTCTTACTTCATTTGTTCATTTGGCCTTTGCTGGTTTGTGTTGTCACTGCTTTTCCTTCGAATCAGGGACCATTTATTCTAGCCTTCACATGGAGTCAGGCTTCTAAGAGAAAAGTCAAATTAAGATGTTTAAGCTCATCATGTTTTATATTCTCTTTCTCCTTACTCTATTAGAGGGAAAAAATACTGACACTTTCTTCTCTTACTTAAACCTTCATAGTTAAAATTATAATACAAGAGTATTTTAGAAGAAGTTTAAGAAGAAATAAGCATATGATATTTAAAAGAATGAAAACAATAAATCCCTTTCATGTATGCAGAATGGATTCCCCAATGTTAGTAAATTGAAGAAAAGAGTCATTTTTGGATATATATAGAAAAAAAAATTGAAATCAAGATCTCAAAGAGGTTTCTGCACTCTTATGTTCATTTAATCTTTATTTATAATATGCAAACAGCATAAATATCCATGGGCAAATAGATAAAGTAAATATAATAATTACACATTATACATAATATATTTCATTGTTATTCAACTTTTAAGGACAAGGAAATTCTGTCATTAGCAACAACATGGATGACCTTGGAGAACATTATACTAAATGAAATAAACCAAATGCAGACAGATGCTATATGATCTCACTTATATACGGAATCTAAAATGATCACACTCTTAGAAGTGGAGATAACAGTGCCAGGGAGAGGAATAGAAAGGTGATGGTCAAGGTTTAAAATTTTAGTTATATAAGAATCAGCTCTGGAGATCTAATTATAGCAATGTAACCATAGTTAACAATATTGTATACTTGAAATTCCCTAAGATGGTAGATCTCAACTGTTATTATACATATGCACACAGATGATAACTGAGGTAACAGATATTTTAAATAATGTTGAATGTGGTTATTTTATTTCACGATGTATATCAAATCATCAAATTGTACACCCTAAATAGATATAATTCATAATTGTCAAATATATATCAACTGAAATAAAAAAAGAAAATAGTTGTCTCAAGACCTATCGCATGGGGACTTTCCTGGTGTTTCTGTGATTAAGACTTCACCTTCCAGTACAAGGGGTGTGGGTTTGATCCCTGGCTATGGAGCTAAAATCCCTCAGGACTCCTAGCCAAAAAACTGATACATAAAACAGAAGCAATATTGTAACAAATTCAATAAAAACTTTAAAAAAGACCTACTGGATAAAGGATCTGAGCTAACATTGACAGCTGGTGTCCTGCAAACTGACTGTGGTCCCCTTATCACAATGTGATCACGTGCTGTGCTGGACTTAAGTTGCTCAGTCGTGTCCGACTCTGCAAACTGTAGCCTGCCAGGCTCCTCTGTCCATGGGGATTCTCCAGGGAAGAATACTGAAGTGGGTTGCCATGCTCTCCTCCAGGGGATCTTCCCAGCCCAGGGATCGAACTCAGCTCTCCCACATTGCAGGTGGATCCCTTAGCATCTGAGCCTCCAGGGAAGCCTAAGAATACTGGAGTGGGTAGCCTATCCCTTCTCCAAGGGAATTTCCTGACCCAAGAATCAAGCTGGGGTCTCCTGCATTGCAGGCAGATTCTTTACCAGCTGAGCTATCAGGGAAGATAGTGTCAAGCAATTTCTTGTTGGTTTCCTGCAAAGAAATTACTCTATCATTTCCTCTTTTAGAAGTTTCTAGATACCAATCAAAGCAAGCATGGCTGGCCTTTTCTAATTGTGCATGCAAAAATATCAATTTTGGAATATAAGAAGAGCCCCAATTTGGCCATTTTATGTTTAGAGCTCTCTTAGTATAATTTATCCAATTAACAAGGTACTTGAAAATATGAGCTCCATACATATTGCACATGAATCTGGCTGGAGTGTTAGTCAGAGGTTGGCTTTCTGACACCCCTTTGCTTCTGTTTTTGAGATTCTGTTTCCTATTTTAAGTTGAATTTGTCAGGGATAAAAATCACTAGTAAAATTTTGTAGTGGGCCTGTGTGCTGCTTTTGAGCTTAATTCCTCCAGGAGTCACCTCAGAGTTGTTTCACCCCATCTTACGTGTCTCAGATTCTACCTACTGCAATCTAAGGCCACCGTGGCTACTCAGATCGCTGAATGGCCAGTTCTTCTGTGTAACCCCCGGACAAGCAAGTATTCTAATTAATGACTGGGTTTCCCCATGGGACCACTGCACAATATGAGGACTAGGCCTCCACCACTCCTGTAAATTTCTCAGTCATCTCAGAAAAACCAAAACCAGCAGGGTGGATTCTTGTCCCCTTTCTTTCAGAGCAAAGATCCAATATATTCTCCTTTTATCCCGACAAATTCTATAAAGGCAGTGGAATCAAGGAAGTGTCAGATCGACCTCTTACTTAACCACTCAGCCAAGACCATTGAATCCCCTACAATGGAGTGACCTTGGCATCTTTCAGCTAAGCCCCAGGTATCCCTAGATTTTTTTTTTCAATCGAGACCCCTCAACCCCAATATGTTTCCACTAGATGGGTATTCCCTGGCATCGGTCAGCCAGCCCTTCACCCAGTACCTTTTGACTGGGTGGGAATTTCTCAGTATCTTTCAGCTGAGCCCACTCAGTGTCTAGACCATGAGCGGGTATGCCCTGGATGTTTCACCCATCCTCCACCCCTACTAGTAGCTTTCCAACTGGAAGGAGGCAGGTAACCAGCTCCACTGCCAAATAAAACTCAGAATCTCAACCAATATGGGAGATTTGAGAACCAGGAGAGACTTGGCCAAGTTCATCTGCATTCCCCGAGGAGGCGGATGGGTGAAAGGGGCTGTGTCTGGTACCAAAGCTCTGGTTCCTTGAGGGAAGTTAATCCACTCTGGATCACTTCATCAGTCACCATAACTGTCATCTAAAAAAGATGCCCAACTGAGAGCTGCAAGTTGGGAGGCAGCACCCCAGATAGCTCTGAGAGACTGCTCCCCACTGTGATCATAGGGAGGACAAATTCTTCTGCAGTGTCGTCACATTGATATCCTGACCTGCGGGGTAAGATACACGGTGGCAATGCAGGCCAAGTGGAAGACCCTCATATTGTGGTCTTCCTCAGCCAAAACACTAAACCAGAAAGAAAATTGTATCTCGGGTGGAACAGCAGATATTAGGGTCACCTTCAAAGTCAAAAAAGATGCAGGAGCTGTGGTCCCCACTGTGTCTGCATTGGTCTCAACAATCTGGCCTTTGAAAAACTCAGACAGAATATGTTAGATTATGGTGAACTGCCATGAACCCAACCAAGTGGTGACCCAGCCACAGACTCTTGTGCTGGATGTGGTACCTTCATCATGCACATTGGATAACTGATGTTTGGCTATTGATCTGGCAAGGAAGTTACTTTCAATCCCTATCAGACAAATAGGATCGGTTTACATTCATTTTGAATTGACAGAAGCATACATTCATTTTGTTTCTCAGGGTCATAGATATTTCCCTGATTTCAGTCATAATGTAGGTGAAAAGTTGGGAAAAGATACTTGGTGATATTTTTTAAGCCTTCACTTACAAATGTTGGATAGTACTGTAAATATGATTGGTTTAAAATTAATCGCTGTGTAAATCAGGGAGAAGTATCAACAAGATTGCTAAAAAAATAAAATTGTGATGCTATGCAAATCATTGCCTGTCGTTTAGGCAATTAGGATAAATTTTCCAGAAACAGTACCATATACAGATTGAAAGAGTGCAGTACTTAAAACAACTTGGATGAGAATTGAGGATAATGTGCTATTGAAAGCTGTGATAGATGACAAAAATTGGCTGTAATGATGACAGAAATATTGATGTCAAAATTTAAAGAGTTTGAATAAAATTAACTTATAAATTGTGACAGTAGAAAACCATATTTTTATAGCAATATATTACTTAATATAATATTTTTAAATATGTATGCAACTAAATTTAAATTAAACATAACAGGTAGGCATGTGACTATTTAATCAGGCTTTTAAAAAATGTATATATTCAAATAAGCTATGGGGAACTGTTTCATTCATCTAGCTGAATCAGAAAAGATACAGTATCATTTCCCCAAGAGAGCTTCTTACAGCAGAATGTCTGTATCAGAAAGGTTCAAGTCTGTACTATATTTGGAACCACTACCCCCATTTGACTCAGGAGCCTTGTACTGTTTCATGTGGAATTGCAAAGTTGTTCCCTTATGATGATTTCTATACTTGATTTTTAGCAAATCATTGTCACTGGGGGCTTCTTTTGACCAATTTTTCCCCTGCCCAGTCTACTAGGTGCTTCTCTATATATCTCAAAGCTAATTAGAAGTATGGTTCAATTTTTTACCCCAAGGACTCCATCAGCTTAATATGAATTTCAGTTCTAACCAACAGTAGATGCCTGTTATTACTCTATAGTGTACTACTAATCATTTAATCGTTTTTCTGGTTTTGGCATGTCTGTATACTGTTGTAAATTATAAGAAATAACCTGTTGATAAACTACCATCTTCATTCCTAACATTTTTTAATAGATACCTGGAAGCATGATTCTTGAACTAAAAAATATGATCAATTTAAGTCCTTGATACTTATAAACATATCTATCTATATTTTAACTACACATCAATATGATTTTGCAATTTTGTCATTATAGGTATTTTATTTTCCAATTAATAATTGATCACTTTAGATAAAAAATATCAATAGACTGAACAAACCATTTCTTATCAATTACTGGAAATTATTGTGAAAGCAATGTTCATTCTTGATTTATTTAAAGTACAGGCAACCCTTCCAAAAAGGGGATTACCAATAGTAATCAAAGAATATTTGTTTATCCATTCATTCATTGATGAGGACTTAGATTGTTTCTATATCCTGGGTATTGTACATTTAAAAAATGATAGTTACATGATGACATAGAAGTCCTAGCTAATGCTACAATGAAAATCATTGCAATATATAAATGGATCAAACCAACATGTTCCATACTTTAAACTTACATAATGTTATATGTCAAATATATTTCAATAAAAAACCAATAAAGAGCAGGTTTCTGGTCAGGGCAAGACTGTAAGGTCAGCAAAGCTTTTGAACTTCTACAGATTTCCTCGTTTAAAAAAAAAACAAAAAGAAAAACTAAGCAACTTGAAAATATTAAAAAAAAAAAAAATCACAAGCATCTTCACCAAAGCTAGTTGCAAAGTTGCCCCCACAACGCAGAATAAGAGTGGATGTGGCCAATCACCAATGACAGGACCCTAGTGGCCCCATGTATGCTTAGGTGTACAGAAATAATAGAGAGAAATAAAATACTTCAGTATAAACCTAGCAAGAAATATTTCAAACATATGTGAGCACATGAGAAAAATAAAGGAAAAAAAAAAGACACATGAGGGAATTGAACAAATGGGAAATAATGTAATCCTGTTTCCCCCACATCACAACTGGTGGCAGACGCTCTTGGTTGAGGCATGTACTTAAACTTGGACTTTTGAGGAGGATCTAGCTCAAGACCTACTTCCTTCCTAGTCCTAAAATATGTTAGAATCAATATGTAATAGTAAAATATATCGGAGAAGGCAATGGCAGCCCACTCCAGTACTCTTGCTTGGAAAATCCCATGGACGGAGGAGCCTGTAGACTGCAGTCCACGGGGTCGCAAAGAGTCGGACACGGCTAAGTGACTTCACTTTCACTTTTCACTTTCATGCATTGGAAAAGGAAATGGCAACCCACTCCAGTGTTCTTGCCTGGAGAATCCCAGGGACGGTGGAGCCTGGTGGGCTGCCGTCTATGGGGTCACGCAGAGTTGGACACAACTGAAGCAACTTAGCAGCAGCAGTAAAATATATACCATATAGATGTAAGGATGTATATGTGTATGAGATGTGTATATAAGTATGTGATATGTATATATGTATGAGTTTATATGTGTGTGTGTGTATATATATATATATGTATGTATGTATGTATGTAAGTGTGTGTGTATTCTATGCCTTTAAATTCTAAAACATTCGGTGGTATCATGAATATTGTAGCTTGGCTTCCATTTATGACTGGTTATACTATGTCTTTTCTCCTAAACCAGAGGATAAGGAGCTCAAAGGCTAAGGAAGTGTTTGGTTTTACCACTTCCCACACCCCCTCCATATTTCACTGCTCCAGACTTACCACTGTACACATGTAATTTGTACAAAGTTTTCAGAAGAGTCTTAACAGTGCTGAGAGTCACAGACCAGGAATATGTGTTTTCTTTGACTGTGTCCTTTATGTATAATAGACAAGAGTTATGTGCTGAATGGGAAAACAGAAAAGTTTTATAAGAAAAAACAGGGAAATGGAAGAGAGTTTACCTCCAGGAAATTATTTCTCTTGTAAAAATGTGCCCTCATCAGAGGTGAACAAGTAATCCTTACCAACCTATGAAGGAAGTAGTCATTTTGCATTTTATGGAGAATCATCTTTTTCCACCTCATTGTTAAAACTGTCAAGGCTCTTATGCTTTGAGTGCTATTTGCTGATATAGAATAAATGAGACTCAAAATTAAACAAAATAGTGGAACAATCACTACAATAGCCATGCATTCAATAGGCAGAATGAAGCCTCCTTATGCCTTATAATACAGAGGAAGGTTATATGCCCTTGAAACTATCAATGAGATGAATGTGGGAAAAAAATGTGACCCAGGAAGATAACAAAAGATTAAGGTCATGAACATCAGTAGGAGGATAGAAACAGTCAAAGAATGAAGGGGCAGAGGACACTGCAGCAAGAGAGAAAACTGTGATTGAAACATATTTGTGGTAAAATTTTAATACCATGCACAGAGAAACACCTTAGGGGTCTATGTGGCATAGGAAGAAAAGGACAGGTCCCAAAGCAACTACTAATTGATTGCAAATTTGGTTTCTGACTTTTTCTAGGTATCTACAATTTGGCAGGTTAATCTTTCCTCTTTGCATCTGTAAAATGGGGCTTATAATACCTATCCAGAATTAAAAGATTAATTGTGCTATTAACTGAACTAATTTATATAAAGTATATAGCACAGTGACTGGCATATAACTATTTTAGTATACTTAAGAGACCTGTCATTAATCAAAGTCCTTACTTTGAGGAACGACAACATAACATTCATATAATAAGTTATAGCCATTATTATCATAAAACACTTGTTTTATCATTAGAGTTCTAATTTTAAACAACTTAAATTTCAGGAATTCAAGAACCAGATATATTTTTTCTTGCTATCAGGAGACATAAATAATAATAACTAATATTATTAAATATGCAAAAATAAACAGATTTTTGAAAAACTGACATTCTAAAGACAGCAACATACACATGGAGAATTAGATACATGTGTTAAGATTGACTGAGTCCACTAGAGTTACCATAAATAAATTTACATTAATTCTGAGTTTCTCTCATATCCTTTTGTGTGCAGTCACTTAAAAAACATTTAGATTTAAAATTCTTAAAATTACTTTCATTTGGCTAAATGTTTAATATAATGTTTTAAGTAAATTTAGTAATCCCTCTTATCCCAATTCTTTACAATCTTTAAAATACACTTTTTACAAGGATACATTTAAGAGTTGGTTGTAGTTTTTTGCAAAAAGAAAAGAGAAATCTAATCTTAATAGGCATGAACGCAATTGGAACTCTGAACCAATAACAGATGAATGACTTTTAAATTTTGTTTTTTTTTCCCCCTCTAACCTTGTGTGATGTGTCATTCATCAAACTAGCTCATAACATGAGGTAATGAAATGGAGCAGGACCCTATGGTCTTACCCCTCCTGTCCTCTGCCTGACGTTTGTCTGTAGAAAAACTTTAGACAAAGAATAAGTTTAATCAGGGAAGTGAGAAAATGCAGGGGAAAGGAAAACAGTCAAGCAAGACCAAATAATAAGTGTTTAGTCATTAAACAAAGTCAAGGAGTTTTTGTTCCTCCTCAAGGACTATCGGTGATGTTTTTCACCATATCTGGTGAGCTGCCTTATAGATATTGAAAACCATACCATGTGGAAGAAGTTAACTACATGATAACCAGACTGTAGCCAACACATAAGGTGCTGCTATTCTGAGAACAGACCTCAAGGAAAGGGGAACAAAGCCACTCCGGAACTAAAGACTAATTGTACTTAAAATAATAAAGATGGCACTGATCAGACCACCAATGACCTGTTTCAAGATGACTGTGCTGTTTATGCAAGTAGCCCCCTCCCTCCACCTATATATCCTTGAATGCATGCATAAGTTGCGTTAGTTGTTTCTGACTTTTTGCAACCCTGTGGACCACAAGCCCACCAGGGTCCTCTCTCCATGGGATTCTTCAGGCAAAAATACTGGAGGCTTCTCAGGTGGCGCTAGTGGTAAAGATCTAAACATGCCCACACATGCGTACTCAGTCATGTCTGACTCATTGTGACCCCAAGGACTGGAGGCTGCCATGCTCCTCCGTCCATGGGATTTTCCAGGTATAAACACTGGAGTGGGTTGCCATTTCCTACTCCAGGGGATCTTCCCAACTCAGGGATTGAATCAGCATTTCTTGAGTCTCCTGCATTGGCAGACAGATTCCTTACCACTGTGCCACCTGGGAAGACCTTGTGGTAAAGAACCCACCTGCTAACACAGGAGACATGTATCCTTGAAACTTCCCTTTAAAAACTCTTGCCCTCTGATTGTCAGGGGTTGAGGGGAGTTGGCCTTTGGGCAGTAGTCCACCCTTCCCCTACTCTCCTCCCCTATTGCCAGCATTCAAAACAAATCAAACTTTCCTTTCCACCAAGATTGCCTCTTTGTTGGCTTTGGAATAGCAAGCAACCAGACCCCACTTTCAGTTAACAGTAACATGGCATGTTATGAAGTATTACAATGAGGAACACGTTATATGAAGTTTAAGTTAATTGGTAGCATTGGAGCTTGTATATACATATAGGATGAGAAAAGGGGTGTTAGATCTTTAAAGTCTCTCATTTCCTTGGTATGTCATTTACTAATATAAAATAAAAATCAAGCAATATGCATAGACAAAAAGAGATGACCCCTGATTTTCTATAAATGTATTGCCTATGCATTGAATTACATATGATTGGATAGTTCCCTTTGAAACTCTTAAAAAGTCATGTGTCACCTCTAATGTGCCCCTAAGAATATGAAATTTCTGATCAGTAATCAGACCACAGCAGGAGACAAAAAATTCCTTTGGCAAATACAACAGAAGATAAATTCAAATTCTTTAGCTCACATTTTAATGTCAAAATAATCTCTCTACCCTTAGTGTTCCCATATAGCTCTTCTCCAAAATGCTCTCATCATATTCCATGAATACATCTTTGCTGCATTATTATTGACTTGCATTTTTCTCTTCTCTGTTCTTAGAACCCCTTCTCTTCTCTGATGTGTTATTTTAGGAGTTTCCTCTTCCTTGAAACTTTCCAGATAAGTGCAACTCAACACAATTCCTCCTTTTAAATATGTAGCATTTGTCAGTTTTATTAGTTTGTACTAGCATGAAATGGCCAATTTTTCAGTTTTTTATTTTATTTTCAATATTTATATACAAAATTATATAAAATATAAATATAAAATATTTTATTTTAAATATAATTGTATTGCATATATTATTATGTATGTAATCATATAAAATATGAATGGAAAATATTTTCTAAAATTATATAAAATATAAATATAACTAACTGTGTAAGTTCCAATCAATGATAAAGTGGCCAGGAAAAGCATGACCTGGGGAGGTTGATTCTTTACACAGGACAATATTACTTCACGAAGTACATTTAAAGATGACAAAATATATCATATTTTAGAAACTACAAAAACATGGAGCCCACAAAATATTCCTTCTTGCTTTTGTATACAAAGGGATTTATAGCTTTCATTCCTTTAAATATCATTTGCTTATTTCTACCCCAGCTTTTCCTGAAATACTCCTGTGATTGTAAGTATGAATGATTAAGGAAGAGAAAATGTCATCATTTCTTACACTCAGTAAGGAGAAAGTGAATCTGAAGCAATGATGAGCTTAAATATCTTAATTTTCTGTGTGAAGATTAGAAGAAATGGGCCCTGATTTGAAGGAAAACAGGGATAACACAAACCAGATGAGGCCAAATGAAAAAAATGAATGGTATGGAAAGGAAGAATTATTAGAATTTAAAGGAAAGAATGAGGCCCCCGCATATTCTGTGACTTAAGCTGAACCTTAATGAAAGGGTAACTTGGTTCAGTGGTTATCAAGCTGTGAGACAACCCTTTTGCCTTCCTTGCCATGTTTTGGTCAATATGTAAATTTGTCTAGCAATAATTAAAGAGATATATGGGTTTAATCATATCTGGAGGGCAAAAGTTAACAGTTGAACAGATTGAAGCAAATGGTATAACAAAGGAGCAAGAAAAACACACCATCCACTGACTGGGGAGGGTGGGTGGTGTGGAGGGGAAGACCCAGCACACACTTGTTAAGAGAAGGTTACAAATATTTGTCTTCACAAGAAAATTGCTGTTAATTCCCAGGATTCCTCCAGAACAGGATATTCTGGTGGGGCCATTTGGAATATACCGGGCTTTTTCTCAGAACTGAGTAAGCACTGAAAGCAGTGAATTTCCCTCCTCCCACTATATCACCAGGCACCCAAGCAAGGGCAGATTCACAAATCCGTGGACAGATTTATAAACTCAGAGACTTCGTGCATGCATGAATGCGTGCACAGTTGTGTTTGACTCTTTTGACCCTTTGGACTGTAGCCCTCCAGGCTCCTCTGTCCATGGGATTTTCCAGGCAAGAATATTGGAGCGGGATGCCATTTCCTCCTCCAAGGGATCTTCCTGACCCAAGGATAGAACCCACATCTCTTGTGTCTCCTGAACTGCAGGCAGAATTTTTCTACAGCTGAGCCACTTGGGAAGCCCAGAGGCATCACTGTCCTTTAAAAGTGACAAATATCCTAGCTGACTTGCTAATAACCTTAATCTCTTTAAAATCATTTAAAGTGTCTCACCCAATCATTATTTGAAAGCATGTTATTCATAGAATTAAGTAGTTGTTGATCAGTCACTAAGTCCTGTCTGACTCTTGGCAATCCCATTAACTGCAGCATGCCAGGCTTCCCTGTCCTTCACTATCTCCTGGAGCTTGCTCAAACTCATGTCCATCAAGTCAGTGATGCCATCCAACTATCTCATCCTCTGTCATCCTCTTCTTTTCCTGCCCTCAATCTTTCCCAGCATCAGGGTCTTTTCCGATGAGTCAGTTCTTTGCATCAGGTGACCAAAGTATTTAGTTGAATAGCAATAAGGATGAAGGCAATTGCAGGCAGAGGCAATGCCATGATTAAAGGCACAAAATTTTGTCAGAACTGTCAGACATGTAGACAGCAGACTCTGAGAGCTGAATTTTCACATTACCAGTAAGATCAAGGAGTTAGGAGATAAAAGAAAGATCTGAATTGATTATAAATACCCTATGTGTTAGTTAAGAGAAACTACACAGCCAAAGATGATGGATGAGACCCCTATTTTACAAGAAGATTTTAACGAATAATAAAAATCAAAAGATTATGAAAGTTTATTGTTATGCACTTAATAAACTTATAAATTTATATACAAGGAATATAATAGAACTTTTTTTGTCACAAAGATAGAGTGATCATGAAGATCTTAGACTTCTAGTCCCAAAAGGTATTTGTAGCAAGAGCAAGGGCTTCCCTGGTGGCTCAGCAATACGTAGGGAATCTGCAAGCCTGTGCAAGAGATGCAGGTTCGATCCCTGAGTCAGGAAGATCCCCTGGAGAAAGAAATGGCAACCCACTCTGGTAGTTTCGTCTGGGAAATTCCATGAACAGAGGAGCCTGGAAGGCTACAGTCCATGCGGTTGCAAAGAGTTGGCATGACTTGGTGATTAGACAACAAAAACAATCAAGAGCAAAGTGATGCCAAATAGAAACAGTTGCTATCAATGGGTTTTTAACTCATCCTAAAAAAACAGTGGGGAAATTGAAGGGAACAGGGAAAAAGTTTGGAAGTAAGCTGAAGATGGTATGTATACAATTCCAAAATCAAATAGAAGACAGCATTGATGTTCCGATTATAATGGCTATATATGTATATTACTTGGATACTAAGGAGTGTTACTGATAAACCATCTATGCAATTGGGTTTCTTGAAAGGCATTGAGTCTTTTCATCTGTTTTCTCTGACCAGCTGATTCTCATACTCCATTAAGAGAGGATGAAGCCTTGCCTGCCAGTGTTCATGGTGGATAGTAAAATAAAAACTTTACCTGGTTGGTAATCCGTGATGATCTGGGGGGGGGGGGGGTGCCTTGCTTATCCTATTCTCAGCACCAGTTGTCTCACTGTCTCACTGCGCACTCGGTTCCCTGAACCCATGGTAGGCAAGGCAGGGGCTAAGAGGCTGGAAGAAAATCGAGGAGCCCTAGGAACTGCAGACGCGTTTATTCTCTTCCGGCTGGCGCAGCAGCTGTATCAGTGGACACGCTGGATTCTCTCCTCTCGTGGTTGACCCAATGGACACAGCCATAATTCAGCCACACGCGGCTGTAAGGCTTCACAGGTGGAGCTCACATAGGCGAACCCCACAAAGTAGCCCGTAACGAAGCAAGTACCTCCTGACATGCATGCAGAGTGCTATAAATGATCTCAGCTGTTACATAACCGTGAAAGTCATTGTTTACAGAACATGTGGCTAGAGGGCGTGAGAACGTGGGGCAAGAGAGCCTGACTGAGGCCAGCTTGTTAGTTTCTCCACAGGTGGGATGGGGAGGGAGGCTTCTGGGAGATTCAAGAGGGAGGGGGCATATGTGTAGCTATGGCTGGTTCCTGTTGATGTATGGCGAATCCATCGCAAAATTGTAATTATCCTTCAACTAAAAATAAAATAAATTTTAAAAAAGCTTTACCTAGGAATCTGGGAGTATTTGCCTGGTCCCCCTCCTCTCACTAACCCACCATATCCTAAATAATTTGTTCTCATTTTTTCATCTCAACTTGAAGTTCAAGTCCTCAAAGTGACAAATGACAAGTCTTCCCTTGCTGTATGAATTCTAACATTTCATTCTTACCTTTGTGTTATATATTACAATTGCAGTTACATTTGGAGTAACTGTTTAACCAATGTCTTTTTCTCACTTTAATCTATGTGATCCTTGAGTGTAGGAAAATGATGATTTTGTTTAGCACCACACAGAAAATCTAACATAGTACTAGACATATAGTAACAGTGATAGTCGCTCAGTCCTATCCGACTCTTTGCAACCTATGGACTAGAGCCTGCCAGGTTCAGATGGCGAAGAATCTGCCTGCAGTGCAGGAAACCCAGGTTTAACCCCTGGGTCGGGAGAATTTCCTGAAGAAGGGAATGGCTACCCACTCCAATTTCTTACCTGGAGATTTCCATGGATAGAAGAGCCCGGCAGATTGCAGTCCACGGGCTGCAAAGTATTGGACACAACTAAATGATTGGCGCTATTACTATAGTATGTACTCAATAAATACTTTTGTACAAAAAAAGAGTGAGGAACTGAAATTCCATTGGAAGTGTCTGAATTGGTCTTTAAAACTGTATAAATTTTTCAAATGATAAAGTCATTAAAATTAAAAATGTAAATCTCTCACCATCAGGATGGAAGTTGAGAGTATGGTCAGAGATGTCTCATATGCAGATTATTATTATGATTATATTATTATGACTATGATTATTATATTTAAACTGTTTTTTAACTAGATGTGATTTTAGCCTTATAAATAAAAGTGATATTTCAAATTATGTATGTGGCTTCAAAATAAAACATTTACCATATATTCAGGAGCCTAAAACTAGGAATGTAGAATGAGAAAACTGTTAAGAGTGAAATTTGAAAAGTGAATGTCCAGGTTTATGGTAATGGAAAAGGAAAAGAATGTTAGCAAAGGAAATGGAAAAGAAATATTTATATAGCTAAGAACAAGAGAAATGAACATTATTGATCAGAGAGGAAAAATTCAAGAACAAATTGATTTCACAAAAAGGCAAAGAAAATAAGTGGTTTTTTTGAGCCCCTGCTACATGCTGAGCACTTTCTTAGCACTTTCTGTATACCTATATTTCATAACTCACACAAGAACACTAAACTCCGTCACCATTTTGATTTTTCATCACATAAGGAAACCACTTCTCAGGAAATTTCAATAATGTTCCTGCTGCTGTAAAGCAAGTAGACTGTGAAATTTAAAATCAAATTCAGGTTCGGCTGGGAGTTAATATGTTCATTCCACGATATTTTTTAAAAGATTTTTACAGTTTGATAGTTTTCAAGAATTTTAATAAAATTCATATCAACTCCTGTGTGTGTATGTGTCCAAATCTTTGCAACCCCATGGACTGTCCCCACCAGGCTCTTCTGTCTATGAGATTTTGCAGGCAAGAAGACTGGAGTGGGTTGCCATTCCCTATCAGGGGATCTTCCCAACCCAAGGATTGAACCCAAGTCTCCTGTGTCTCCTTCATTGGCAGGATGATTCTTTACCACTATGCCACCTTGGAAGCCCGATTAAATCCTATAAGAATGATATTTCCAAAAAATGGTACAATGCCGCTATCCTTATGGGAATTCACAGGAAAACAGATACATCAACGGAAGAAAAATAATTGTGTGGAAACTTAAAAAGGGAAGGGCCTGGGACTAGTTGCTTTCATATTGAGAGAGTTCAGGCCTCCCTCTCACTCTCAAATGAACAGCTAAACCCAGATCTCCTTGTAAATAAACTATTGACCTTGACTCAGGCTCCCTCATGAACATGATATGGTATTTACACAGAAAAAGGAAGTCCCATCTGTTAAGTGGCAATATCAGGATATAATTAAACCACGTAAATTGCAATACTGTGAATTAACCTGGCATTGTTGATTTGTGCTGCGGTGCTACCTGGAGAATTTGGGCTAATAAGTAATGCAATTAACAGTGTATACAAAAGAGATTTCCCCCAAAATTGAAGTGGGTCTCTTTGTGAATAAAGATGTCCTAAGGGGCTTCCCTACGGCTTGCTTTGGAGGCTCAGATTGTAAAGAATCCTCCTGCATTGCAGGAAACCTGGGCTCAATCCCCAGATTGGGAAGATCCCCTGGAGGAGGGCACGGTAACCCACTCCAGTATTCTTGCTTGGAGAATCCCTATGGACAGAGGAGCCTGGCGGGCTACAGTCCATGGGGTTGCAGAGAGCCGGACACGCCTGAGCGACTAAGGACGGCAGGAGGGGCTTCCCTAGTAGCCCAGTGGTGTAGAACCTGCCTGCCAGTGCAGGGGACAGGGGTTTGATCCCATCCCTAATCAGGAAGGAACCCACCTGCTACAGAGTAACGAAATCTGTGCAGGGACCACAGCTACTGAGCCTGTACTCTAGAGCCCGGGGACTGGAAATACTGAGGCCACGTGCCACACTGCTGAAGCCTGGGCATCCTAGAGCTTGTGCTCTGCGGCAAGAGAAGCCCCCGCAGTGAGAAGCCTGCACACCGCAACTAGAAAGTAGCCCCCGCTTGTGGCAACTGGAGAAGAGCTCGTGCGGCAAAGACCCAGCACAGTCCAGTTCAGTCGCTTAGTCGTGTCCGACTCTTTGCGACCCCATGGACTCCAGGCCTCCCTGTCCATCACCAACTCCTGGAGCTTACTCACACTCATGTCCGTTGAGTCAGTGATGCCATCCAGCCATCTCATCCTCTGTCGTCCCTTTCTCCTCCTGCCCTCAATCTTTCCCGGATCAAGGTCTTTTCCAATGAGTCAGCTCTTTGCATCAGGTGGCCAAAGTATTGGAGTTTCAACTTCAACATCAGTCTTTCCCATGAACACTCCGGATTGATCTCCTTTAGGATGGACTTGTTGGATCTCCTTGCAGTCCAGAAGTAAATAAATAAAATCACTTTTTCTAAAAAAAGATGTCCTAAGAAAGAAGAAAGAGGACACTTTTGATGTTGTCTGATGGTTTCAGTCTTTTTCTGGAAAATGTTTTGTCTGCACCTTCTGTTTGCTGGAATCTGAATCATTAACAAAGATTGGTACCAGGTAATAGCTTGATTCCTGTGAACCTGCTCTGGTGATTTAACCTGTTTAATCATTTCTGTGATTTAATCATAGAAATTAGGAGGAACTTGGATAGAGAGAGAATGTTGGTAAAAGGGGAAGTGCAGGAGAAACATCCTAACAGTCCTGCTTTCCCATCGTCACCTAGGTGTACACAAGTGAAGAGTTCATGAAATAGTCCATCTTCTCAAAGGAAATTCATTTGGCTGACATTTCCTCTGTATACTTTTATCAAGCATGTACCAGTTAATACTTGGCAGTACTAAAACCTATTGTCTATGAGTATAAGCCTCTTAAATTGGACTAACTCACTTGGTGAGCAACCAAGTTATCACCTTAAAATTAATTGTTGAAACCTGCATCTACAAAGCCTTTTGATGACTTCCAGAAATAACTCGTTATCAATCTGTAATGCTGACACCAAAAGATTTTTATAGATAATAACTTCATATAAGTTAAATTGTCCCAATACAAGTAGTTCTTGAAGGTGCAACTTTTAAAAGCTTCAGGATAAATTCCGAGTTTATATCTGAAGGAAATAAAAACATTAATTCAAAATGATATATGTACCTCAATGTTCATAGCCACCTTTTCACGCTAGCCGTATATGGAAGAAACCTAAATGTCCGTCAGCAGATGAGTGGTTAAGGAAGATGTGGTAGATAGACAGACAGATAGAAAGATGATGAAATATTAGTCATAAAAAGAATGGAATTTTGTCATTTTCAACAATATGGATGAAAATGGAGAGTAACCTGCTTACTGAAGTAAGTCAGATGGAGAAAGACAAACACCGTGTGTTTTAACTTACATGCGGACTCTTAAAAAAGAAAAGAATGAATATAAGAAAACAGAGACAGAACTCATTCATAGATATAGAGAACAAACTGGTGGTTTCCAGTGAGAAGAGGGTGGGGCGGGGCAAGATAGGGGAAGGAAATTGAGGTACAAATTCTCAGGTATAAAATAAATAAGATACAAGGATGTAATGCACAGCGTGGAACATATAACCAATATTTCATAATAACTTTGAACACGTTAGTTGCTCAGTCATGTCTGACTCTTTGTAACCGTATGGACTGTAGCCCACCAATCTCCTCTGCCCATGGGATTTTCCAGGCAAGGATACTAGAGTGGGTTGCCTTTCCCTTCTCCAGGGAATCTTCCTGACTCAGGGATCAAACCCAGGTCCCCTGCATTGCAGGCAGATTCTTTACCAGCTGAGACACCAGAGAAGCCCACAGTAACTATAATAGACTATAATCTATGAAAATATCAAATCAGTGTGCTATACACTTGAAACTAATGTTGTAAATCAACTAAATTTCAAATAAAAAATTCTTTAAAAGTTTTCCCCGATGATTAAAGAACTAACCTTTCCATGAGAACAAAATTGCATTCTAGCAGTACAAAACACATGTACTTCCAAATATCCTACAGAGTAAACACACAAACAAATGACAGGGTCATGGCCAATTCTGGCCACAGCAATGTATTCTTTGCCTTTAAATGGTTCATAGAAAAGTGAACTCAATTACTCACTGCTAAATAATCTCATCCTTATTGTTTAGAATCATTCACCAATTTTAAATTTAAAAATCCCTCTATGGCTATTCCCTTCTCCCCACCACACCCATCTGTCCCTGATGCATAAATGTTGTCATTGAAAAACACCTCAATGGCAAAACATTGTTCATAGCTGAGAGCATCTGCCTTTGTAGTATTACTTGAAGTTTCTGTTTAAAACAACAGTTATTTTCTATAATACATTCATACATGAATGTCTCTCCTGATGGGCGACTAAATGGACAATCTTCTGTTTCTCTACTTGAACTGCTTCTGAGGCAGACTCCAGGATCATCAGAAGTGAATTTGGCACATGGCACACAGTCTATATTTCATAAGAGATTATCTTGAATGACCCCTCTACATTCAGTGAAAATGCACCCAGAAACTTCGCATGCTAGCAGTAGTAAACACAATGAAATATTTTATGTAATCTGGTAGTGATTCTGATTCCATTGGTACTCTTCAATATTTATTATGGCTGATTATTCTATAATGCTTTAACTTCTAACTACGAAAGATCTTAAATATATATCTTTGTTATTAAATTTTAAAATAAGATTAAAGTGCAGATAAACACGCTATTTCTAATGAAGATCGCATAAGATTGATTCATACTTGTTCAGAACATCTTTCCTTGTAAACATACATCAAGAGGTTTAAAGTATTCCAATTTGTGTTTTTATTGGACATGTAAGAGACTTTGGTCTGTGATCACTTATCCTCCGGTCAGTTGTCATTTTGGGCACTGAGTATATAGTTCATTCTATCAACTAGATCTTCATTATAAGGCAGTTAAAACTTTTATGAGCCTGAGATGGAATTCTGCTTGTATAACATTCGTGATCACAGCAAACTGAGTAGAATGCATACACATATCCCTGGACTCATTACTCTGAGGGTCTGAGAGATTCCAGGACTAGAGTCTAACTTCTCATCTATGGCAAGAATTCTTTTCCTAATAACATCAACAAATGTCACTCAGCTTCTAATTTAATACTTTTATATCAGAAAACTCACGAAGTCCCAAAGAAATGTATTATTGTGTGGCACAATTTAAAGAGCCCTGGTTCTCCTTAGTGCTAGGGAACTTGTATGCTAGTAATTTTATAATTTGAATAGCTCTTTGTTATTGAACAAGAACACCTGAATCTAACTTCCTCATTCAAGACAGACTCAATATGTACCAACTGCCTCCCTCCCTTTCTCTTTCCTTTTCTGCATAAGTGCTCAATTGCTCAGTCGTGTCCACGTCTTTCAGATCTTATGGACTACATAGCCTGCCAGGCTCCTCTGCCCATGGCAAGAATATTGGAGTGGGCTGCCTTTTCCTCCCCCAGGGGATCTTCCCAACCCAGCGATGGAACCCATGCCGCTTACATCTCCTGCATTAGCTGGCGAGCTCTTTTCCACATGGGCTTCCGTTGAGGCTCACCTGGTAACGAATCTGCCTGCAATGCGGGAGAGCTGGGTTTGATCCCTGGTTGGGAAGATCCCCCAGAGAAGGGAAAGGTTACCCACTCCAGTATTTTGACCTGGAGAATTCCATGGACTGTATAGTCCATGGGGTCGCAAAGAGTCCGATACGACTGAGTGACTTTCACCTTCACTCTTTTTACCACGAGTGCCACCTAGGGAGCCCATCTTTTCTCCCTCCCTTACTCTGTTACTGGTACCTACTAAAACCATATTTAATACAGACTCATCCTGTTCTCTCTGCTCATAGCAGACCCAATTCATATGCTCTGAAAACAATTAAACTGGTTCCTAAGTTTATGTTAATATGATGCTTTAAACACCAGCAGTTGGTGGCTTCACATTATCTTTAGAAAGCCATGCATTTCAACCTTGCTGATGTCTTCATTTTAACAGTAAAATAGGTTGATTAAATATTTATATTACTATTTTAGTAAAGAGCACCACAACTTTAGAACAAAGCTTATGGATGGGATGAATAATTCAATTCTCTATAACATTTGGGGTATGTGTGAGAAGTCTATTGGTCTATGAATAAGCTAACATTACCTTACTTTTGGGCTTTCCAGGTGGCGCTGGTGGTAAAGAACCTGCCTGTCAATGCAAGAGACATAAGAGATGCGAGTTCTGTCCCTGGGTCAGGAAGATCCCCTGGAAGAAGCCATGGCAACCCACTCCAATATTTTTGCCTTGAGAATCCCATGGACAGAGAAGCCTGGAGGGCTACAGTCCATAGGATTGCGAAGAGTTGGACACAACTAAAGCTACAGTGCAAACACACATTCATGAAAATATTGAAATATTAACAGTTAACAAATTATTTATTTATTGAGTACCCACTATATTTAAGGCATGTTATTAAGATGGCAGGGATAAAAAAAAGTGCTCAAGAAAGCCAATGGTCCCAGTTCAGTTTAGTTCAGTCACTCGGTTGTGTCCCACTCTTTGCAACCCCATGGACTGAAGCATGCCAGGCCTCCCTGTCCATCACCAACTCCCAGAGTTTATTCAAACTCATGTCCATCAAGTCAGTGATGCCATCCAACCATCTCATCCTCTGCCATCCCTTTTTCCTTCTGCCTTCAATCTTTCACAGCATCAGGGTCTTTTCAAATGAGACTGTTCTTCACATCAGGTGACCAAAGTATTGGAGTTTCAGCTTCATCATCAATCCTTCCAATGAATATTCAGGACTGATTTCCTTTAGAATGGACAGGTTGGATCTCTTTGCTGTCCAAGGGAGTCTCAAGAGTCTTCTCCAACACCACAGTTCAAAAGCATCAATTCTTTGGTGCTCAGCTTTCTTTACAGTCCAACTCTCACATCCATACATGACTACAGGAAAAACCATAGCCTTGACCAGACAGACCTTTGTTGACAAAGTAATGTCTCTGCTTTTTAATATGCTATCTAGGTTGGTCATAACTTTCCTTCCAAGGAGTAAGCGTCTTTTAATTTCATGGCTGCAATCACCATCTGCAGTGATTTTGGAGCTCCCAAAAATAAAGTCTGACACTATTTCCCCCTTTTCCCCATCTATTTCCCATGAAGTGATGGGACCAGATGCCATGATCTTAGTTTTCTGAATGTTGAGCTTTAAGCCAAGTTTTTCACTCTCCTCTTTCACTTTCATCAAGAGGCTCTTTAGTTCTTCTTCACTTTCTGCCATAAGGGTGGTGTCATCTGCATATCTGAGGTTATTGATATTTCTCCCCGCAATCTTGATTCCAGCTTGTGCTTCTTCCAGCCCAGCGTTTCTCATGATGTACTCTGTATATAAGTTAAATAAGCAGGGTGACAATATACAGCCTTGACGTACTCCTTTTCCTATTTGGAACCAGTCCATTGTTCCATGTCTAGTTCTAACTATTGCTTCCTGACCTGCATGTAGGTTTCTCAAGAGGCAGGTCAGGTGGTCTGGTATTCCCATCTCTTTGAAGAATTTTCCACAGTTTATTGTGATCCAAACAGTCAAAGGCTTTGGCATAGTCAATAAAGCAGAAATAGATGTTTTTCTAATATGCTGTCTAGGTTGGTCATAACTTTCCTTCCAAGAAGCGTCTTTTAATTTCATGGCTGCAATCACCATCTGCAGTGATTTTGGAGCCCAAGAAAATAAAGTCAGCCCCTGTTTCCACTGTTTCCCCATCTATTTGCCAGGAAGTGATGGGACCAGATGCCATGATCTTAGTTTTCCGAATGTTGAGCTTAAAGCCAACTTTTTCACTCTCCTCTTTACTTTCATCAAGAGGTCTATCAGGGATGGCTAAAATTGAACAAGCAATTAAATTTGAACATTACAGCGTATGAGTGAGAGGTAAGAAGTGGCAGGGCCATCCTACCAGAGTTTACGGAATGCAGTAGGCTCTTCCAAGTGAAATATTGAATCAATGAGACATAAAGGAAGGATGTATTGACAAATTGAATTTAAAGAGAAAACATGTTTTTCGTAGGAGAAAAAAAAAAACCTATGTGTCGATTGGTGATACTGTATCTTCTTAGGCAAAAGCAGTAAAGTTCCTTGTGATTGGTGCATGACAGAGAACGCTGGAAACACACTGATAGGACAGGAAGGGTCCAGGTCAGAGGGACTTATAAACCAAGCCAAAGAAAGCAGACTTTATGGTTTATGATAGCATATTCTATGTCCTCAGCATATTGGGGATTGCTAACTCTTAATTTTTAGTAAAATTATATTGGGATTCCCAGGTGGTGCAGTGATAAAGAATCCTCCTACCAATGCAGGAGACGTAAAATACAGGTTTGATCTCTGGGTCAGGAAGATTCCCTCAAAATGGCAACCCACTCCATTATTCTTGACTGGAAAATTCCATGGACAGAGAGGAGCCTGGGCTATAGTCCATGGGATTGCAAAGAGCTGAACACAACTGAGTACAGCACACAAATTCACACATAATTTGTTTTTTAAACTTATTCCTTTCTAGTTTAAATTTTATTAAATTGTGAATAGAATAAATATTGTGTGATAATGTCATTGACCACATATATCTTGCGGTGTTCATGTTTTTTGTTTTTTTTTCCATTTAGCTATTGCATTGTTCATCTTTTCCTCATTTATTTTAAAGAGAGCACTAGACATTAAGGGATATCAATCATTCTTAAAAGATTTTTTCCCCAGTGATTTCTTTTCTTATTTTGTTAATTTTTTTAAAAATGCTGACTAGAAATTTTATAATTACTTAAATAGATGGCTTAATAGATTCTTAATATGCATATAGCCTATCATGTATGAATAATAAAAACCTGTTTATATAATTATACACATGATAATATCATACATTTATGTTCACCTTAGCTAATATGTGGAGGATTACGTGGGGGAGAGCAAAATTTAGAGCAGAAAAGCTTGAGGATTTGTTGTGGTCGTATGTAGATTAAATGATTATCTATAACAGGAAGAAGTGGAATCATTATTAAGATAAACTAAAACTAGGATCTTTGCTACGCTGTGTTTTAGTGAGAAAGCATGTGAGTAACAACCAGCTGTCTTTCAGTGGTGTACTTATCAAATGTCAGTGATGGCAGTAGCCTCTTAAGAAAGAAAACAAAAATTGCTGAGTCACTTTGTGAAAAGAATTGTGTATCTTCATGCATCTATTTGGCACAACAACTCTGTGGGATTAGACTATATACCATATTTTATCAATGAATAATCTGAAGTTTACAAATGCTAAATAATTTCTACAAAGTCACTGAGGCCAGGACATAACAGAAGTTTGAAAGTGTATTAGTTGCTCAGTTGTGTCTGACTCTTTGTGATCCCATGGATTGTAGCCTGCGTCTATCCATGGAATTCTCCAGGCAAGAATACTGGAGTGAGTAGCCATTCCCTTCTCCAGAACATCTTCCCGACCCAGGGACCGAACCCAGGTCTCCTGCATTGCCAACAGATTCTTTACCATCTGAGCCACCAGGGGAGACCCAAAAAAGGTTTACTTGGTTCCTCTTCCAAAACTGATTCTAACATAATGAGGGAAAATAAAAGAAAAAAAAAAAATCGGGAGGATTGGAAGTATAAAGAAAGAGAGCTGACAAAGTGCCTTGATCATTTTTGAATTATCAATCGTTGGAAAAATTAAGATTTATACATCAAAGAGGGAGATCTAAATTGTCAAAACCATTATCTAAGCCTAAATTTTCAAGAAGAAATTCTTAGGGGATCAGAAAATTAAAGCATTAGCAAGCAGTGCAGGGAATTGGTGCCATGGGCCTTCTAATCCTGAAACCCAACAGAACCCCCCCTTTCCAAGGATAGACCTCTCAGTGTCCTCCACCTCTCGTTTATATTAATAAGAAAGCTTTAGCCTCCTAGGCCTTCCCAAACTTCCAAAGAGCAAACTTAATTAGAGAAATGCAGGCACAAAGGAATACAGTCAGACAAAATAATAATAGTTTTGCTACAAGTAAAGTCAAGGGCCTTTAGTTCTTCCTCAAGGGCTATAGGTAATATTCTGAGCCATATCCTTGAATTGTTTTGCCCACATTAAAACCCCACCAGATGAAAGAAGTTGACTGTGTGCAGCTGTTAGTCCTCAGACTCTCTGAAGCCAGGAAAGTGATAATTGACATTCCCCAAACATTACCCTGCTACCTCACCACAAACCAATCACAACTTTGCAACCCTCATTTCTCATGTTGCCTCTGAAAGCCCTTCCTTGAAAGCCATAGGAGAATTTGGTAATTTTGAGCATGAGCTGCCCATTCTCTTTGCTTGGCACCACGCTAGCTGCCTTACAATAAAGGCTGTAATTTCCTTCACCACAATCTGGTGTCAGTAGCTCAGATTCTCTGCATGTTGGGTGAGTAGATCCAAGTTTGGTTTGGTAACAATTCCTGTTAGGTGTAAATCAAAAATAAACAAACACACACACACACACAAATGACCATTTTTATAAGTGAAAGAAATGGGACTCAGAAATGTAGATATGAAAACATACACAAAGGGAATAATACAAATCTACAATGATGTAAGACTCGATTATTTGAGAAATTAAATGTGTACTCAAAACCAACTGAAGAATCAAGAAGGTCAGTGAAGTTTCGAAGTTATGTAAAATCTTTGATGGGCATAAACATGGTCACTTATCTAAAAATACCCCACTGGCCAACTTAAAATATTCTCTACCAGAATCACTTTTTTGACTTATAGCACAACTAACTTGCAAATAAGTCATCTTGGAGAAACAGTATATTAACCTACTCCTGTCCACTGGCACAGTTCAGTCTGTCAAGCTAACAGGAAGCCACCCAACCAGAACAAACCTAAATAGCATATTAAAACACAGAGACATCATTTTGCTGACAAAAGCCCATATATTCAAAGCTATGGTTTTTCCAGTAGTCATGTATAGATGTGAGAGTTGGACCATGAAGAAGGCTGAGCACTGAAGAATTGACACTTTCTAATTGTGATGCTGGAGAAGACTCTTGAGAGCCGCTTGGACAGCAAGGAGATCAAACCAGTCAAATCAACCCTGAATATTTATTGGAAGGACTGTTGCTGAAGCTGAAGCTCCAGTAGTTTGGCCCCTTGATGTGAAGAGCTAACTCATTGGAAATGACCCTGATGCTGGAAAAGATCGAGGGCAGGAGGAGAAGGGGACAACAGAAGATGAGATGCTTGGATGGCATCACTGACTCAATGGACATGAGTTTGAGCAAGCTCCCAGAGATGGTGAAGGACATTGAAGCCTGGCGCGATTCAGTCCATGGGGTCACAAAGAGTCAGACATGACTTAGAGATTGAACAGCAACAGCTCAACCAGAACAAAACTCTGTAAGTATTTGGCTCTTAGGGTAGACAACATGTAATTCAAGGAAGAAAAGAAAAGCAGTTCCCTGAGAAACACATTCAAATTTATATGGGAAGAGTATTCAAGAAAAATGATGACCTGAATGTCTTCAAATCTATGTCTCAAGAACCAGTTCCTTGCCTATAGTCTTTAATAATTTCTCAGGAATGTGTCAGCTATTTATAAAACATGACAGTCAATTGAACAGGTCAGGCATTTTCCCTATATATTTTTCTTGGTAATTAAGAGAGTGACTCTTCCTTAACAAAGGTCCTGGCTCATATATTGTTTATTACATTTCATATTTCAAACTGTCAATTAATTGATAAAAAACTGAATAAAATTGCTGAGCTATAAAACAAATAAGGAAGAAAGAAAACTTCCAAACAAGCAAGAAACTGGAGATCACACCCTGATTCAAATTCATAATCTATCTTTTCCAAACTATTAAGGTGTTTATAGGCTCTACAGAAAAAGAAAGGCTTTTCAATTTAATTAGGGTTATTCAGTATATGGCCCTATAGAATTCTCAGATATGACATATTCTAGTTCACACTTTTATCACTGTATTACCAAGGAACAAATATGTACTAATTCTTACATAGTCCTCAAATTAACATACTGGCTCAGGGCCTGTGATTAATAAGACTGGATCTGAAAACCCATGCCATGGATAATTAATATTGAAAAGTACGATCCACTGAATTAATAATGCATTTATGTCAGCCACTAGTAATCATTTATACCAGCTGTAGCTTCTCTGGCTTGTTTCAGAGAAATGTTTCAAACTTCTAAAGGATTTTGCTAGAACTTTAAAAAAAGAATGGTACCCATTTAAATAAATATAGGCTAACCTCACTGCTCTGAATAACCTATAAGCAAGTTTATATTTGTTCTTCATAAAATAATCTAGATTCCGTGAAAATAAAGCTATACAAGAACACAATCACTTATATATAAAAGTCACTGTCTATTCTGAATGGGAGAACTTTGTGTTGGCTTCATAATAATAGATTTTCAAATAACAGGATGAAGCTCTTTAGAAGAAAAATTGAACACAAAAATTTATCCATAATTTCAACTAAAATGAATGCTGTTAAAAGATATATGTGACATATCTATAAAGTTAAAATAAACTTTGAAAGGAATTTTTTAAATCACTGCTGCTTCTACTTCTTAAACATGTTTATTTTTTCAAATTGACTTTCAGATCTCATCCATAGTCATGCATGATGTTATTATCATACATATACCAGTAAGAAATAGCGATTTCTTACGGCTTAAGCCGCATTTTCAGCCATTTAAAATTAACATATTTTCTTATTTGTTCAAATTTACTTGTGTAACAGCATATTTTTCAAAGTCACAGCTTAACCACAGAAGAAAATTGTCTCAGAAAGGGATTTGGTAAGTAAATGCTGAAATGTTAACTCCAGAAGTCTTAAAAAGTGAAGTCCTCTTCCACAATTTCTGAACTTTGTGTGACTGAGAAAACACAAAAATATGCAGAAAAAAATATTGTACTATTACTGACTTCTTTGGTCCATTAGGTCCTCATGTTCTACAATTTTTTTTCTTATCTGCAATATATCCAAAATTTCTTGGGGGCTTAGTTTCACTTTTTGTTTTTAATGATTCTTCCACTTTGTGGCCAAAAATATTGGCTACATCTACTAGGTGAAAATGAATTTCTCTCTCTGATCCAGGACACATGTAAAATATTATTTAATGTTGATTATTTAATTCTGATTTTAGTTCTTATTCTATAACAATTAATGTATATGGATCTCAATATTCAGCGTGATCAATAAAATCATCCATCATTTAGGAGGGTACATTAAGCATTAGCCTTTGGTAAGTCTTTCTTCTGATACAAATTTAAGAAAAGCTAGTCCATGTTTATATAAAATGAGTACCTAATTACACAGAAAAATCTGAAACAAATGATATTCTTGGGCTAATTTGGTTATATTCATTAAAGAATACCTTCAGCAATGATTTGTACTTTACCATTTTGTGGTACATAATTACTTGGGGAAAAAAGATTATATCTGTACAGTTTTGACATCTAAGAAAATTTATTTTCAGTACTTTAGTCATAGCATCATTTTTAAAGGAGTTTCATGTATGATGAGCTTAGTAAAATATGCTTTTCTATAGTTTATTTTAGGGATGTTATGCACTTTCGATGCCACAATGTACTCATAAGAAATATTATTTGCTTATGTACATATACAAGAAACCCACTTTGAGTTAGCTAAAGTAAAAATAGAGCAATGTGCTATTGGAATATACTAAGTACTCATGGAATCAAAGGGAAAAGGAACTATATAAGCTTCAGGAAGCCTGGAAATAAGACTGTAAAAGTTTTTCCTGTCTCACCTTCACTTTTTTCTCCTAGTACACTGGTTTTTGCTTCTTATCTTTGCACATGGAACAACCATCACAGTTCGAGAATCATCCCACATAATTTCACATTGTACTGACTATGTGTGTATATGGGTGAATTTCTTCAAGGCCAAAGTTTTTTATTACTGCCATCAGCATTTTGTTTGGATTGCATTTTGCTGGGATCTGATGGCTATGCATCTAGATTACAGCAGCTACATGTAATTTGTCATGGAGATCACAGGACAGGATACTCTTATCTCTAGGGAGAAACAAAGAGAGGCAAATGTTTAAATAGAGCCTAGGGAATAAAGTAGATAGAGATGGGTCAGATATGTAAGTTGAAGTTTTTTATTTTTAATTCTGAACATGTATACTAGATAATGTTTCTTTGTAATAACCACAAATTTTTCAATAAAAATTTCAGTAAAAATACAAAGTTCAATCAGCTGTTATATTTGTAAGGATATTTGAGCAACATATTTTTTAGCAAATTATTTCCATAATTGTGATCTTTTTCAAAAGTGAAATATTATTAAAGTATGAAAATATCACTGAAAAAACTTTAAAATCAAAACACGACATGTTGTTTAAGTAGCATTCATTAAGCAAACTGTTGCTAAGTCCGTGAAGGCAAATCCAAATAAATCTCAAGCATTTTAAAATTTATAATCACTCAGCACACTTATATTATACAATGAATTTCATGATGACTTTATTGCCTATAATTTATTTGTCTCTAGAATGTGTTTTTAGATGTGTGTTTACTCTAATAAGTATTACTTAAAAATAATAAAGTTTTACAATATCTATTATTAAAACATAAAGTTTATTTTCAATAACATATTCAATGATATTAGTTTATAACTTCTTGAAGAACTTAGAAAATTAGTTTATCATACACAATAATGAAAACATTTTCTGTGTTTTTCAGAGATAATGTTAAATTATATATATTTCTTCAAACATATTCAGTTACTATTTAAATTAGACTTTCTTCATATTGCTTTTGATATATTTAGAGAAGCCTTAAATGACTACGAAGGGATGCAGTGGGGAATATTGGGAAAATGAATATGTCTAAATGGAGCCTAAGGACAGTCTAATTATCCAGTGGTTTGATGACAAGACTCTCTACTCAATTGAGATGAAAATATCACAAAAACTGTGTACATTGCAAGATAAGTAATTAAAAAATACAGGTTTGGAAGTGTTTTAAATGTATTTTCCTTGAAAATTTGGTAAACAAATTACAATGGTTGGGACTTCCCTGGTGGTACAGTGGCTAAGACTATGAGCTCCTAATCCAGGGGGGTCTGGGTTCCATCCCTGGTCAGGGAACTGTTAATAGATCCCACATGCCACGACTAAGAGCTCACATGCAGCAAATAAGTCCCAGCACAGCCAAATAAATAGATGAATAAATATATATATTTTTAAAATCACAATGATAATAAACCTGCCTCTTAGCATTTCATCTGAGCCATCTTCCATCACCGGAGGAAAAATGAGTCATGCAACTATTGCTTCAGGACTTATTCTGTACCAAGCAAATTATTATCTCATTTCAAACCCCGTCATATGTATTGCACACAATCCTATGTATTAGACATTATTATCTCCCCCTTCGTCACCTGTGTTTTAATAGAGTAGGAAGCAGAGGTTCAGAGAGATTAAGGATCTTGTACAAAATCACTCAGCTAATAAATAATGGCACAAAGATTCTAACTGATGAGCTTTATCACACTGGTCTAAGCCTCCTGCGCATGCGTGCTGAGTTGCTTCAGTCATGGCCGACTCTTTGCGACCCCATGGACTGTAGCGCCCAGACTCCTCTGTCTATGGGATTCTCCAGGCAAGAAACAGAGTCGCCATACCCTTCTCCAGGGGATCTTCCCAACCCAGGGACTGAACCCAGGTCTGCTTTGCAGGCAGATTCTTTACTACTGAGCCACCCGGGAAGCCTCCTACTGTGGAGAAAATCTAGCACTAAACGAGCTTGCATCTTGACTAGCTGGAATGGCAAGATCAATGAAGCTGCGATGTGAAAGAATATTCTAATTGTTGTCAGAGATGCAATGGTTGAAAAATAATTTAGGGGACTAAGGTGTTTTCTTTATTTTTAAGTAAATATTCTTAAGGGCAACAATATGAGATTATGAGCTATTAATAAATTAATGCAGATTATCACATTACTTCCAAACTGAAAGAATCTATCACTATCCTTGTAAAGTGGAAATGTTATCAGAGAAGAAAAGGCCAGTAAATAAGAGCCAATTACAAGGAAGAATTGACATTTAGAAGAACTGATTTAAGACTAAAAATTATTTTTATCTATTCATAGTTCATGAAATTTATGCAGACATAAATTTAAGTTAATAATTGACTTACATAAGATTGTGGCTATTTTTCTACCTTGATTTTCCAAATGATCCTTTTTTTCATGTTTTGACTTTCATGTAATGCTTGATACAAATTAACGTTTGTATCAGAAATCACAAATATGCAAAATCCTAATGAACTTTAGAAAGGGAGGTATGAATAACTTGAATCAAGATCAATAATACATTTGAAACACTTGAAAAAAGATTTCAGCATGGTTAGATAAGAATTATGATATTTGTGTATTTTTTCTATAAACAGTAATAAATCAGAGGTAAAAAATATAGGATATAAGATTCATTATTAGAGTTCATTGTAAGATGGGAAGAAAAGAATTTTTCTTAGGTAAGTCAAATTGGAAGAAAATGCACTTTAGAAGGACTAAAGATGGATCGATATTAAAATATGCCTAATTGGCTTATCAACTTAATGCAAATTGCTCCCCATCCACAAGAAAGGGTTCATAAATGAGAGGTTTTCTAAGAGAGAAGCCTCACTGTATAGAGTAACCTTGGCTATTGCACTTCCCCAAATCATTTCATCTTCTCTTCCAACCCTGCAATTATTAATCCTCAGTGTGTAGTGTTTAAATTGTGGTCCTTCACAGAAGAAGGCTATAAAGAGAGAACAAAGACTTGTAAAGTGCTGGAGGAAGAGAATCTCAGGTCTATTTGGTTGATTAACAATGCTTATTACATAGAAAATTGCAGGGAAGAAACTGCAGCCCAGGAAGGAGTTCTTAACTCTCGATTTCATGGTGTTAGGAGAGTAACTGGAACAGAGAATTCACATTAAAAGCATCTTAGCAGTGACCAATGGTATTAAAACACATAGGATCTAATAAGCAGCCCCTTCGTGCAGCTTAGTGCTTAGGGAAGACATTTAATGCACAAAGCAAGTTACTCTCTAATAATTGGAAACTCCTATCTGGCTTCTAAAATCTACTTCAGACATCTGTTTGGCCCCAAAACAATCTGATAGGATCCCCTTGATGTGTGAGATGAAACAGCTTCACCTTAACGAGGTGCTCTGAACACTATATAGCAAACTCGCCACCTAGTGGACATTTAGTATAATTTTCCTTTTTATTTTTTATGAATCTGTTCTGCAAAGCATGTAAATCATCCATTACATTTCATAATATAAAGTGTGCACTGTTTGTGTTTATTGATACTGTAGTCAGAAAGTTTCTAGATGCATTTTACCCTCTGAATACTTTGGGAGACGCACAAAAAAAATCCTCTGAACAAATTTAAATAAAATCTCTTTGGCGATACCAAATTAATCAAGCCCTGTAAAAAGGACCAGCCCTTTGTAAGTCTGCATTGTGAATCCTTATTCCATATGACCATTCCCTATCGCTAGAGTGAAAAAGCTGGCTTAAAACTCAAAATTCAAAACACAAAGATCATGGCATCCAGTCCCATGACTTTATGGCAAATAGATGGGGAAAAAATGGAAACAGTGAGAGACTTGACTTTATTTTCTTGGGCTCCAAAGTCACTGCAGATGGTGACTGCAGCCATGAAGTTTAAATATGCTTGCTCCTTGGAAGAAAAGCTATGACAAACCTAGGTAACATAGAAAAAGCAGAGATATCACTTTGCTGACAAAGTTCCGTCTAGTCCAAGCTTATGGTTTTTCCAGTAGTCATGTACAGATATGAGAGTTGAACCATAAAGAAGGCTGAGCACCAAAGAAGTGAGGTTTTTGAACTGTGATGTTGGAGGAGACTCTTTTTTTTTTTTTTTTTGGAGGAGACTCTTAAGAATCACATGGACAGCAAGGAGGTCAAACCAGTCAATCTTAAATGAAATCAACCCTGAATATTCATTGGAAGGTCTGACGCTGAAGCTGAAGCTCCAATATTTTGGCCACCAGATGTGAAGAGCTGACTCACTGGAAAAGACCCTGATACTGGGAAAGATTGAAGGCAGGAGGAGAAAGGACGACAGACTATGAGATGGTTGGATGGCATCACTGACTCAATGGATGTGAGTTTGAGGAACTCTGGTGGGTGGTGAAGGATGGAGAAGCCTTGTGTGCTGCAGTGCATGGGGTCTCAAAGAGTTGGACATGACTGAGTGACTGACAATCCCTGGATCCACTTAAAATGCATTGTCTATGCTGGACCATTCATCACATTTCTACCCAGCATCCACATAGGCTGAGGGGTTAAGAGATTTGCTTTCTCTGCTATAAGAGTCTGGTTTGGAGGGAAAGTTCCACTCTGCTATTAGTTGAGAATAATGCAGCTTTCTCTTTTCCTTTTCTGCCCCTCTCTACTGCATCTTTATTAGGATACATTTCCAAGGCCAAAACAAAGAAATCTCTCATGTTTGGAATTTAAGCTTGATAGCACACCAAGGGCAGCTGTTAGATTTCCCAGGCCTTGCAGAATCCTGCGAGACCCCGGGAGAGCTGTCAATCTGCCTTCTCATAATGCGAAAGAGTTGGACCCGACTGAGCGCACACGTGCACACACACACATAGTCGTGGGCATGCAGTTTATTTTACCACCTGGCCTATTAGGAGTGCCTCCCCAGATAGTAATCATCATCTCAATAGCCATAGAGTGAAATTAGAGTTGGAGAATTATGGCAGATTCTAAAAGGTTTGGTATGTTTGCTACCAGAGTTTCAAGAATGCCTGATACATTTGTCTCCTCAATAATCCGTGTGCTCAGTTGTTCAGGCATGTCCGACTGTGTGCAACCCCATGGACTATAGTCCGCCACCTTCTTCTGTCCATGGAATTTTCCAGGCAAGAATACTGGAGTGGATTGCCATTTCCTTCTCCAGGGGATCTTCCCGACTCAGGGATCGAACCCGAGTCTCTAGCATCTCAGGCACTGGCAGGCAGATTTCTTTACCATTAGCACCGCCTGGGAATTCCCAACCATCCATTTGATGACTAATTAAACTATCTCTACTTTGTTGTACTTTGCTCATGAACCAGCTAGATTCATGATATATACTTACATATAGTTTTCTAGTGATCCCTTCAACCTCCATACTAAGCAGAGAATGAGTTACTAGAAGTATCTTGTTGTTGTTCAGTTGCTCAGTTGTGTCCAACTCTGCAATCCTGTGGACTGCAGCACGCCTGGCTTCCCTGTCCTTCACCAACCACCGGAGCTTGCCCAAACTCACGTCCATTGAGTTGGTGATGCCATCCAACCATCTCATCCTCTGTTGTCCCCTTCCCCTCCTGCTTTCAGTCTTTCCCAGCATCAGGATTGTTTCCAATCAGTTGGCTGTTTGTATTGGGTGGCCAAAGTATTGGAGTTTCAGCTTCAGCATCCATCCTTCTAATGCATATTCAGGGCTGATTTCCTTTAGGACTGACTGGTTTGATCTCCTTGCAGTCCAAGGGATTCTCAAGAGTCTTCTCCAGCACCATAGTCCAAAAGCATCAATTCTTCGGCGCTCAGCCATTTTTATTGTCCAGCTCTCACACTATTGCCACATCCTTGTGTAAAAGCCTTTCTATGTACCTGCACTGAAGGTCTGACGTTAATAGGTGGCTTTGTTATTACTATCATTCTTAGGGCTTTTTTTCATCACTCCAAATGTCTTTTTCCACTTTGGTGTCAGATGCTTGTATTCAATCCTTTCTACTATTATCAATTACCTACTATGAATTTTCAACCACATAAATCAAACCTCAGCCCATATAGTAAATGTTTTCACTCAATACAAAATGGTCACAACAAAATAGAATCTGGAAAAGTAATGTACCTCATAACATGAAGCAGCATTAATACGTAGCTAATACAATGACAATATGGTTACAGATTTGCAATTAAACATAATCAAGTTTTCTTGTAAATGTTAGTAGGGCAATAATTCTGTGTTGCAAGTATTATGTTTAATTGGCAAAAATGTTTCACATGAAAAATCTAGGGTTGGCTCTTAGTAGATGTTTATCTACAGTAGGCAGGATTGGAAATTTCCAGAGTCAAGAGGAAGGAATATTATATTTATTTTTTTTAAGAACAGGAGTAAAAAAATGTTAAGAAAATGGTGATTTTTCAGGAATTTTATGCAATGATATGCATTTTAACATCAATAGTCTTGCAGTTTATGCCATCACTTGTCTCAGATTTGAGACCGGTATAGAACAATTTCATGACATGTTACTATTACATACACACACATACATACATAACAACAACAAAAATCTAATGAGAGGAGACATGTTGAAAACCTTTCAGTCAACCAAAATGACTTTCTTTGGTGATCCAGTATTGGGTTAAAAACTTCTTGTCCCAACTTGCAAGAGCCAACTGTTAAGTATTCAGGGATTTAGTGAGCCAGCTGTTAAACAAACCCACTATTAAATTATATAATTATAAACAATTTTATAAATTGTTTATGTAATTATATTACAGTTAAATAAACTATATTGAAAACAAAGATTATAAATACTCATCAGTTCCTAATTATGTCAATATACTTTACTGTTATTTCTGCTCTTTGAGTTATTTACATTTATTTAATCAGTATTTTGTCATACACACCAAAAATATGAATACAAATTCCTGTTTTAGAAATTGTGTAAAAATTGAACTACTACACCTCTCTGTAGCTCCTCATGACTGACATCATGTTGGTGTCTTGAAATCAGCCCTGATGGGAGTTAGCTCTGTACACCTTGGAAATTAGTACATGCTACATTTCAATGTTGTTGATCAAGTTATCTGAATTTTTTCTCCAGGGAGCTATTTGTCAACCAACTAGCAGGGTATCAATGGATGAAACCATAATATGGGCTGCAAGACTCAGCTCAGGCCTAGATCTGTGATATTGGCCAGTTTGTTAAACTTTTAAGCTTCATTATACACAAACTTACAAAATGAAGTTTTGGGAATGGGTGGTCTTTGTAAAAACACTGAATTTTAAAGTAGAATCCAGCTTTGCTATCTAATGAGCAGGAATGTAGCATAAAGCAGTCACGTTAATTTAGCACTCACACAGAAAAACATAATTTATTTAAAAATGACATACAATTTATCTCAATAATGCATCAACTTCATTGTCAGGAGTTTTATTTAAAAAAAAAAACGCAAAGAGAGAGAGAGAGGTGTTCCGGAAAAATTCCAGATAACTTGATCAACAAGCAGATTATATATTGTAAAGTATGTTAACAACTGCATCTAATCAGTTTTATCCTATAATGAAAATCCACTTATTCTGTGGCATTTAAAGTTTTAGAAAAGTTAAAAATCAAAATGCAAATCTGCAAATTGTGTTTTTCCTACAAGTAGTTCAAATGTATTAAACATTATGGAAATACATTATTTAAATTGAACATTGAAATGCATTGATCATATTTGATTTCATTTTGGTTACAGACAAGAGCAACTTTGCTTTGCAGTGTAAGGATCTCTCTATTCTAATTGTGATATGAAAAATTGCCTAAGAAAATCTTTTTTAAAAACTGAAATTGCCTTTTTTTTTTTTTTAAGTAAATAGTAGTAGCACCATTCTTATGTCAAAGGAGAAAGAAAAAAGTAAAAGCATTTACCAGTATGTCTTTTCTGGTCCTCATTCTATTACTTAGCCCTTTGAAAAAAAAGAAAAGCACATATCTTCAGTAGGATGAATTTTCCGGAAAAATATGCATCATTAGTAGAATGAATTTAGTTTTTTAATAACTACTTCCTCTCATAATTTATTTATAATAAAATCTTCTAAATGCCATAGAATCGAGCAGCAAAAATGTTAATTACTACTAACTTCAACTTGAATATAACTATCTTGGTAATACATTAGAGCTCTTGACCCTGCAAAAATATAGCGGTTGTCTTACAGAAATGGGGTCCACCAGGTCTCTCCAGTCCACACCAAGACCTCTGGTGCGTAGTAGAGACTCAATAAAACACAATGAGTGAATGAATGCTTAGGTGGATATGAAGTATTTTCTCCTTTTGAGATTAAAGTCACAATTCATGAAAAATAAAATGTGAGAAGGGCTTTACAGTGGAAAAGATAACATAACACTCATTTCAAAAATGCGATGACTTGTTCTTCCTGCTTCTATTTCAGTTAGTTCTTCTCTGGTTGGAAGTACTCTCGGTCAGCCAGCCAGGGGGACTCAATCGAGGGTTCCATCATGTACAACCGTGAGTTACCATGCAGAGAAAAGGAGGAGGCCAGGTCCCTATCTGGAGAAATTCATAATCTCATATCCATAAGAGAGCTGCTATAGGATTTTTTTTAAATATAAAAATAGAGTACACATCCCCCCCGGGCTTCCCAAGTGGCTCAGTGGTAAAGGATCCGTCTGCCCATGCAGGAGACCCGGGTTTGATCCCTGGGTTGGGAAGATCCCCTGGAGGAGGAAATGGCAAACCACCCCAGTACTTTTGCCTGGAAAAGTCCACGGACAAAGGGGCCTAGAAGACTATAGCCCATGGGCTTGAAAAAAGTCAGACACGACTGAGCCCCCGAGCAGGGGCATACACACTTCCAACCCACCCACCATTCGAAGGCAATTTCTTCAAGTTGATCTCTGAGTCAGTGGTCTTACATCTTACCTTTCAGTCAGCTCCTGTTCATTACACACTGCAGTTACCAGACAGCTGTCTGCGCTTAAGGATGTCAGCTGTGGATTTCCCAGGGGAGTGGTCTCTGCCACCCTGACCACGGTCAACTCCATGAACCAGGGAGCCCTGACACATCTCTGGATGATGACAGACTCAGGGTTTCATGGTCGTCCCTCCCATAGGAGACGAGCCTCAGCGTTCTCAGTGCCTGGCCTTTCCCTAGAGATGTATGTGTTCACGGGTGGTGACAGAGAGCTGAAGGACTTGGGAACATTATTCAGTGTTCCAATTATTAGCAAAAAGGCAAGCAGATGGAGCAGAGAAATAATATCTTTGGCTAATTATCCAAACGGATGAGCTGACAGAACTTTACACTCTCCCATGAGAGCCGAAGGGTCGTGAAGCCCCTGCCAACTCTGGCCAAACTGGCCGGCTGCCGCCAAGCCTAGGACCCGTCGTCTGCCTTCCCTTCCGCTCACCTGAGGCTTCTGGGGCCACAGCCCTTCTACTGTTTTGGAGGGAGGTAGGAGAAGGCTTTTGTTGTTCCTGTTGCAGTGATAGCCTGCTTGGATGCCAGATTTGCTGTTACATGTCAGAGTAAAAACATTTAAAAATCAAATTTGCTAAACACAGAAGCCTAAATGGGTATTTAAGCATCTACATGTCCTTTTGAGCGATATTATGATGGCCCCGTACATTCTTTCTCTTGCAAAGAATGCGCAAAAATCTCATTGGTGAATTTCCCATCCACCCAAGCATCCTGTCATCTCTCCAAATCACCTCACTAAAGACGTCTCTCTTTCTTCCTCAGCGATGGCTCAGCATTTTGGCAGAGAACGGAGGGCTCCATGCTTCCAAGATGAATTTGGGCATGAGCCTGTTCACACCATCCTGTTCAACAGTTTTTGCTGCCCTCCTAACCCTACGCAGATGTCTCACAAAAGCAACGTGCACTTGTGGAGGACAGGCAGGAGAAATAGGGCAAAACCATCACCCCAGCAACTCAAAGCACAAGACCTGTTTAAAGGTGAATCAATAACATGAAACCCAAATGCAGAGTAAGTGCATTCATACTATATGTTCTACCCAGCTTAGGCCTAGTAATGCAAATCTTAGGTATTTGCAGGAAATATTGTAAGCTCTCTCCACCTTTTCCACTCCATTGAATCTCTCAAAGGCTCTGAGTTACCTTTTTCTCACACCATTACCTCCAGTACAAATGAGCTCCTTCTGGGGTTCATATTTCTCATCTTCCCAGAAATATTCCATTTCCTCCATGCACCTGAAGACCCCCGGCCTTTTAAAATTCCTAGGAAGTTCCCTCTGCTAAGAGAAATAATGTGATCTATAGCATTAGATTAAGTGAAGTGTTTAATTTCAGATAGTGATTCTAGCCCTTTCTGGATAATGTAAGGATAGCAAAATGAAATTTACTAACCAAGGAGTTCAGAAAAAGCAATAAATCATTAAATGCGACTTGATAGAGATGTGGGATTCCATTTCTCTTATTAGCTTGACTGCTTTTGGTTAATGGGATCTGACTTTTAACATGGTAAAATATTAAGTTTACTTACTCTATGTGGCAAGGTTTAAAAAAAATCAAAATATTTATCAGTCTTTGGAGAAAATAAAATGAAAAAAAATGTTGCCATACAAATGTGTCAGTAACTAAACACATGAAGTGTAATTCACTTTATCACTCATGCATTATCAAACCAAGCAGGGTTTCTTTCTGTCTCGTTACTGTTGGAGATGTGAGATCACAGGCTTAAAGTTAGGAGGGATCAGAGATAGCACATCCAATTACTTAGAATACTCCTGTTATCTCTATCACATATATGATTTTAAAAAAAGGCTTAAGCATATTTTAAAAGAAGAGGGGGGCTTGCCTCGATTCTCATAGCTAATTTGTGCTCGAGTTGAAATGTGAACACTAGTGCAAAGCTAGTAGTTTTTTGACACTTTGCTATCTAATATTTGATCTATAAACACACACAGACACTCTTAATATATACCCTCATTAGTAATCAACGGATACTGTGTATTATGCTGTGCATAGGTGGACTCACCCAAAGGATAAAAATGATGAAGATGAATGAATGTGCTACTTACAGAGGTGTAGCCAAGGAGTGGTGAAGCATTTGAGACTGGCCATGTGGGGAGACCATCCTCACCTCTCAGACAAGAGGGTAAATCAAGAATTGATGACAGCCCAGTGTGAAGGAGAGGAGGAGGAGGGGGGAGATTAAATCACAGGACTCAGCCCTTGTCAGACCAGAGGCCAATAATTAGGTGATGGGGTCAGGGTAGAATTAATATCCCAAACTTCCCACAAATGGAAAGTCAAGGTCCTAAGTGATGAGACTTATGAAGGTGACTCTTCCTAGGGATCAAACCTCAAAGAGAAAGGCAGGAGATGGATCTGAGGAGACACTCAAGAAAGACAGAGAATAGCCAGCACACTCACCAAATGATGGCTGAAGAAGTTAGCTGAACTTTGTGCAAAAGTGTATGCACACAACGTTAAGTACAATATTATTTATAAAGGTAGGGCGTTGAAAAGAACATAAATCATTGACAGTAAATTACTGGAGAAATCAATTCTAGATGTGACCCATAACTTTTCAGCTGAAAATTATGAAGTGATTAAAAGCATTCTCTAAAGAATATTTATTGAAATAGGCATATCTATGTTCTAAGTCAAATCAAAAGGCTATAAGCATGCACATGTTTTTATATGCATGCCCATCTGAATGAATTTGAACATATATGTATAACTACATATTTATATTGACATTTATATAAAAACTAAATTGATTTGATACACATAAAATGAAGAGCTTAAATTAGATTGACATTAGGATGAACAATAGTGTTTGTTCTCTTTTAAGTTAGACTAGAGTCATGGGCAGAGTGAGGGGTAGGGACTTTGCCTTGAAATTGATGTGACATGCTTTCACAAACACTAAATATACATTTTTTCATAAATATAAAACTATTAGGATAAAAAGTAGAGATTTACTCTAGGTGAAGGTCAATATTTGCAATGTATCTTGTATTTTTAAAATATGATGTATTTTTTAAATACAATGTATTTGTTTTTTAAAATATTGTTGACTATTGTCAAATAAAATCAGTTTAGGCCAGTAAACATCTTGCAGTTCAGATTTATGATTACTCATCATTATAATACATTGGTTCTTATACCTTCTAATTTCTATCTTCCTTGTTTTCCTCTTCATTTGTATGAATTTAAATTGAAAAACATATTGCAATTTTTTCCTACTGATAACAATGACCAAATTAGGAGGATATTAAGTGATATTGCACTGAAAAAATGTATATTCTCTACAATGAAATGCCATACACTCAGCATCTGAAGCATTTCATTACCCAGTTTCTCAGGTCTCCTTAAAACCCACATATAGATTAGACATTTATTCTGCAGGGATCAATTTCTCTAGTGTACATTTTCAGTTGAGCTTGACCATCAGAAACATGAGATAATAACAAGAAATATGAATGCTATAACAAACAGAAAAATACTTGACACAGATCCCAATCTCTAAGTGCTCAGAGAAATCAAGCAAAACTCTAATGTCTGTCATATTCAAAAAGAATTCTTGTTAAAGGAAAGAAAACAAGATCAAATGTAAATATTGAACCAACAGTGATATTTGGAAGTCAACAAAGGATAGCAGGCTAAGGAAATGTTAAAATATTGAGAAATTTTAAAAAATAAAAGCAAATAATGAAATAAATGAAACTTAGAAGGAACTGCAAAATCAATAACAATAATAATGTTTTAATCCAGTAGATATTTTTATTTACCACTCATATTCTACTATTTCTATTTCACCAGAATCTTCTCACAATAGTTTGATTAATTTATATCTAAGTAGCTTGCCTCCTCTAGCAACAACTTCCATTCATAAAAAGCCGTCAATACATAGACCCTGGATCATTTTCTTAAGTGTTCACATGATGTTCTAGTTACTTCAAAGACTAAAATGCTCTGTGCACATTTAAAAAATAGAAACCATGTGAACAAAGCACTTAACTGCCTTCTATGGTCAAATGGAGGAAGCCACAGAAATAAAATACAAGTCCAAGTGTAAACCAGGAAATGCTTCCATCCAGAAAGGGAGAAATCAGGACGGTTTCAGTTTTTCCAGGACAAACAATCCTGGAAATTGGGGAGGTTTGAGCTGGCCTCAAAGAAGGATACTGTTTTACACAAATCTTTGAATGAGAAAAACAAATAATATCAGACTCCAGAAATTTGCTGGGAGCTGATGAACAAGAAATGCTCACCTTTGTCTTTCATCAGTCATTGGTCTCCTCACATTTTTTTCTTCTGCTTTTTACCCTACATTCCGCTGTTCCTCTCTCTGTCTCGTTTTCTTTCTTCCCCCTCCCTCCCTTCTTCCCTTTTTCACTCCCTTTCTCAAGTTATCATAATATGTTTAATAATACCTATTGTGTCTTTTATTTCCTACTCTTCCATTACAGGGAAACTGCAATTGCAACTTTCATGTTAATTTACCATGTATTACCAACAATTAAATTGATCTTTATCTGAATATAATCTTCAGTTGATTATTCATATCTGATATAGGATGATCAATTTTACTTAACCAAAGTGGAAACCTAAGGAACCTTCTATGAAAAAGAGCAAGGGAGCCTAGGTCTGTTTGCTCATCACTTTTTAGTGCAGAATTCTTCTTCACTTGCTGAATGGCAGCTTTCAAAGATTGATATCCAGGCTCTGTGACTTACTGGGTATTACCGACCTTGACCAAGTCAACCTGTCAGTGGCTCGGTTTGTTCTCTGAAATGGGGATAGGTAGTGGATGTAAAGATTAAAACGAGCTAATATTTGTAAAGTTTTAGAATGGTTCTTGGCACTTAGGAAGTGCTATATGTATCTGCTAAATAATATATCAAAAACCAGATTGCCTTCACGAAATTTAGCTAGGTGGCAAGCCTGCTTCTGAGCAGCCAAGATAGATATGACAAATTATGCTGAATTTCAGGTCTAAGGTGGAAAGAATGAAAAAATATGCTTGCTGATTAGAGTATATTGAGAATCACATCACTGAAGAGATGGCCTTCATTCTGTTCTTCAAAAACTGTTGAAGTGGTTGCACATCTAAATAAAAACAGTCCCTTTGGCTGCCATCTAATGAGTGGTTTCTTCCTTTTTGATCACTTTAAAATTAAAATAATTTAAAGATTGAAGTAGCAGGAGAATCTTGCCTTTGGGGTCTCATGTTTTGGAAATGCATAACTGCAAGAAGACGACCATGCAAAGCCACCGTCATGATGATGAAAAATCATGCCCAGAAGGCATAACACTACTTTAAAGAAATATTTTAGAACATTTTTCGAATCAAAGGTCATAGACAGTAGAACCTACTAAAACACACAATTTCCAGAAAAAAAAATCAATACAATGTTTTAACTCTAATACAAATGGAAATGATAAGAAAAGTAATTTATAGTAACTTATATGCACTTCTGTACGTTAATACTCAAACACATGGGACTTCACTGGCAGACTTTGTGCTCTCAATCCAGGGGGCTCAGGTTCGACCCCTGGTTGGGGAACGAAGATCCTGCATGCCGGCCACCATGGCCAAAAAAAAGAAAACTCAAGCCCAATGAGTTTGGAAAACACCAAGCAGTTTGTAGAGCTCACCCTATTCAAAGTCCCTGTGGTTTTGTGAACTGTACACACAGGCGAGATGGCAATCCTGCAAGGGTTATGCTATTAATCCCCAAAGTTTCATTTTAAAAAGGTCCTTTTCTATTTAGAAATATAAAAAGGACACAGTTGATTGTTGAAGCTCTGAGAATGGTAAAATGTTTTGAAGGAAGAAGCTTGATATTAACCTGTTTTGACAGATGATCCCTAGGCCATGCAGGGAACTCGATGGAACCCGGGCTCTACAATTTACTCTAGAGACTGAAGATGGGTTAACTTCCTTTCCAGAGTTCGACGCCAGCATTCTGGTGCAATCTGTAAAAGGAGCAGCTTCACTGAACACTTAACCAAATATGACACGTCGTGGGAGAGGCAGGGAAGCTGCCGGCTGTGGCTACCACGCCTGACTACTCAACTAAGTGATGGAGCTTAGCTCCTGTTTCATTCGATTCTCATTCTTATACATCAAGAGAAACACGAGAGGTGGCAACGAGAATTCAAAGAAACTGTCTTTAGGACTGGGGATTGAGCTTGTGTAACTCTCCACCGTAACTGTGTGAGGTAGAAAACTAGCTCGCCCTGTGTTCGTTTCCCTGGGCTGCCATGACAAAGTCCCAAAGCCGGGACACTATGGACAAGAGAAGTTCATTTTCTTACTGTCCCGAAGGCTAAGTCGAAGCTCAAGGTGTCCTCTTCTTGGCTTGTACATGGCCATCTTCTCCCTGTGTTGTCCTCATGCGATCTTTATTCTGGATCTTTCTCTGCCCAAATTAGAAAAGGCAGTTTCTTTGTTCACTCCTGAAACGTGGAAGCATTAGTATGTGTTTAAAAATGGTGGGGGCCCAGCTGTTAAGACTTCATGCTCTTACTGCAGAGGGCTCTGGTTTGATCCCTGGTCAGGGAACTTAAGGTCTCACATGCTTTGCGGTGGGGACAAAAAAGGAAAAAATAAATGGTGGAGGTAAAAGAGGAGGAGGGGAGAGATAAACATTAATTTAAAAGGGTTCATGAATGTTACTCAGAAATAATTCATTTCATTCTATCTCAATATTAAAACCTCTTACTTTTCTTAATTTTTGTAACACAAAATCTTTTGGTTTTCTTCCCAGCCACTGATCACGCTGTCTCAGTTACCTCTGTGTCTTCTCCTTGCCCAGCTGATCTTCTGAATATTTGAGTGCTCTAAGATGCTTGCTACATTCCTTCCCTTCCATATCTTCACATTCATTTTCAGACAATCTTATATAATTTATTTCCATCCCCAGTTTTTATCTCAAACTCCAGACCAGACATCTATTGACATACTGAACATCCGCAGTTGAATTTCTCAGGAACATTACAAAATTTTAATTATCTGAAAGAGAATAATTCTTTTCATGCCAAATCTTCTTCTGCTCTGACCCTTCTCTCTCAGGTAAATGATATCATTACACATACTGTTACTTATGAAAAATTAAAAATAGATACATTATTGCACAAAAATAGCAGGCAGACTTGATTTCCTCTGTTCACATATAATCCATTAATAGGTCATTTGACCTTACTTCAAAATTTTACCCAATATATCCGTTTCTCTCCATCTCCTTTAGAATTATAGCAGTTCAAGCTACCATTATCTGGCCTGGTTTTGCTAATTGACGTCTCTCCTTCCTGTCCTGGTGCCCTGTCTGTTTCTAATCTGTTTTGAAGACCTCATCAGCTACTTGCTTCCTGCTTGTTCCCTGGCCTTTAACCAAACTAAGCTAACACATTGCAATTATACTAAATGTATCACCTCTTTATAGCTTTGAAAAAGATATCCCTTTTGCAAAGAAAAAGAATAAAGAGAAGGAAGAATGGGAGCAGAAGGGGAAGGAGAAGAAGAAGAAGAAATGCTTCTCTTTTATATTTTCATAGGATTGATTTATTCTTTGGATCTCAGCAAGAAACAACTTTGCTTCCACAAGAAGTCTTTATTAATCTTTGAACTGCAAGGAGATCAAACCAGTCAATCCTAAAAAAAAAAATAATCAATCCTGAATAGTCACTGAAAGATGGATGCTGAAGCTTCAATACTTTGGCCACCTGATGTGAAGAGCTGACTCATTAGGAAAGATCCTGATGCTGGGAAAGATTGAAGGCAGGAGGAGAAGGAGACAACAGGGGATGAGATGGTTGGATGGCATCACCATCCTAAATGGACATGGGTTTGAGCAAGCTCTGGGAGATAGTGAAGGACAGGGAAGCCTGGCATGCTGCAGTCCATGAGGTGGCAAAAAGTCAGACATGGCTGAGCAACTGAACAGCAACAATGGTTAAATCACATTGATTTTAATTGTAATCAATCATTTATCACTACATAATATTTCATCTCATCCTAATATGATGAAAGACCTAGAAGATCAGGTATCTTAATGATCTTGTTTATTGCTCTATACTCAACACCTAGAACACCTATACTCAACACTTAGAACACTTATACTCAACACCTAGAATACCTATACTCAACACCTAAAACATCTATACTCAACACTTAGAACACTTATACTCAACACCTAGAACACCTATACTCAACACCTAGAACACCTATACTCAACACCTAGAACACCTATACTCAACACTTAGAACACTTATACTCAACACCTAGAACACCTATACTCAACACCTAGAACACTTATACTCAACACCTAGAACACCTATACTCAACACCTAGAACACCTATACTCAACACCTAGAACACTTATACTCAACACCTAGAACACCTATACTCAACACCTAAAACACCTATACTCAACACCTAGAACAATGCCTGACCAGTCACAGACTCAGTGGCATAAAATGAATGAATGAAAGAATAAAACTTTGAGATGTTTGTATCTCTCTCTCATTTTATCTGATACTCTTTTCCCCCAAACAGTACAATGAAAATAGAAATAGTGTTTCAAGGATGAAATGAGATGAAATTCAATGTATCTTGTGGTCTTTGAAATGCTAGACAAGTGTACTTGGTGAAAAAGGAAACACCCTCCGTGTTGCCAGTTCTGAAACTGTCCAGATATTAACATTTAATGGTTAGAAATGTGTGTCAGTTTTCTTCGTGATATTCTAGTCAATAAATCTGGTTATCTAAATTATAAAATTATTTTTCTTGGCATCAATTAAATTTATTTTTATTTTGAATGTAAACAGAGCACCTTATAAATATTTTTATTTCTGCCGGAGTGCAGGGGAGTTAGACATTATTTCCTGGTGAAACAGAAGATACAAAATTTGAGTGAACAGTAGGTTAATCATACCTTTTAGGCTAATCAAGCATTTTCTTTCGTTGGTGTATGGAAATACCCATGTTCTTTAGCAGTCTTTCCAGTTAAAACAAAAGAGGAAGTACTTCTACACTATTTTTTAATCTAAAACAAATCATATCACCTTGCTCTTAATCTCACACTCTGCCTGCTATAGGACTATAAACAGTAAATTACAGTTTTGTTTTGCTTTGTTTTTAGTTTTAATTTCTTTTCTCTTCTTCCTTTGACATCTTCTCTAAGGATTTTTTAAAAGTAATTATAAGTGCTATTCAAAACTGTAATTAGGGGATTGATTTAAATATTAAAACCTTCAAAATCTTTCCTTTAATGTTTTAATAGGTGTTCTATTGAATTTACATGATCACTCTGTGTTTTAAGAACTATGAGAAAAAATAGTACAAAAGTTGAGATAATATTTGGATTTATCATATTTCTGATTATGTTTAAAAATCAATATTGTTATTTTGGGGGAATCTAAAGTAACCTATTGTAGACTACATTTTCCTTCATTCAGTTTTATTCTATTGATTTTACGTAGTTAACATTACAGACATTGTAGAATATGAGCTAATGGTCTCAGTTCAGGGATAGATGCCTCAAGACTTAGACCTCTGCAAGCTATTTCATGCTCTGATGATAGTCTGTTTATTTGGTTTTGATTTCTGTTTTAATTATTATTATTTACCCTAAAATGAGAATGGACTACGGCCATCTTTAAATTTCTTTCTACACTATAAGCAACTTCAGGTCAATGGAGGAAGCTACTTTGCAACAATAGTATTCAACAGGGATAAGTTAACAATAAGTACTTGATGGCTGTAATTATGTAGATAATTTCCCTCTTTACTTTGCTTGGAGAAGCTAAAATATCTCTGTTTTGTTTCTCTCTTTCATATACACACTTTTTTTTTTTCTGAAAATAAGAACCATATGCTATGTGGTCTTTGAAGTTAAATGAAGGGGAAAAGTTATTTATATTTTCTGTATATATTCTTTCCAGGGTAGTCTGGAGTAGATTAGTTTGTTAATTATTATAACACAATTTTATCAGTTTTTTAATAATCCTCAAATATAGTGATGAGAGGAGAATTCATTTGAGAAACGAGTTAATGAGAGTGCTTTACCCAGAGAATTCCTAATCTATGTGGTATCTGCTTTAACTAAATATTTATTTAAAAGATCTTCCTCAAAGCATGGAAATACAACTGCATTACTCACTTCTACCACTGAAGGCAGTAAAGTTTAATTAGGTTTTGAAATTTTGAGTTTAGTTTTGTGCAATCCCATTTTACTTTCAAATGGGCACACTGGGAACATTCTGGCTAGTTGTGTGCATAAAAGCATGGATTTGTGTGAATCCATAAGGATTTGAACCCCCAATTCACAGTTTGTTGTGGTTATTGAGTTGCTAAGTCGCATCCGACTGTTTGAGATCCCATGGACTGCAGCACGCCAGGCCTCCCTGTCACTATCTCCCAGAGTCTGCTCAAACTCATGTCCATTGAGTTGGTGATGCCATCCAATCATCTCATCCTCTGTTGCCCTCTTCTCCTCCTGCTTTCATTCTTCTGCAGTATCCTGGTATTCTCCAAAGAGTTGACTCTTCGCAAGAGGTGGCCAAAATATTGGAGCTTCAGCTCGGCATCAGTCCTTCCAATGACTATTCAGGGTTGACTTCCTTTAGGACTGACTGGTTGGATCTCTTTGCAGTCCAAGGGACTTTGAAACTTATTCAAGTAGGAACAGTGCCAATGCAATTTCCTTAGGACAAACTTCACTGTGTGTCGTTAAGCTTTTTTTTTACCCACTCCTCCACTTGTCATTATTTTTTACTGTGAGTCATAAACTGCATACCAATCCTCCTCTAGGATGTCAAACTGGATGAGGAGGAAAGGATGGAACATACTGAGCTCTTTGTTTGCTCCAGGGATGATGACTTGAGAGGGCAGATTGAGAGAGTGAGGCTGAGGTCACAGACTGATTTCATACAGTAGCTTTGGATCCTTCCAAGCATATCTGTGAAGTCATCAGATTTTTGTCTTACTATTTCAGTTTATTTTTGTGTGTGCATTCATCCTCCTGTCTATGGAATCAGTGGACAATCATCAGAATTGACGATCTTAGCCAAGAAGATCCTTTTAGGGTGACATTAATTATCTTAGGGTGAAATTACCCTCGGACTTTTCCTATCAGAATACGAACATTAAGAAAGAGAGCAAACACAAGAAAAGTTGTTGAAGTTTCTTCATCAATAAAATTGAGAGAATTCTTAAGATGTTTTTCTGATGACACATGTAAACCAATAACTCAAATGACTGAACAAGAGTCACATATTAATTAATTGAGAATACTTTACTGAGTGACTACTAAATGTTAAGTGTAAGCCATTCCCAACTTTTCCTGCCTCTGGTGGAATTTAAGTCATGGACTCTGGCAGAAGAAAGAACAGAAAAATCTCTCTTGAGTCCATTTATCTGGTAACTCACCCCAATGGCAACATAAGCAACAATTTCACAAACGTGAATTTAAAGCAGCAATGTGGTGAAAGCATTTCTTATTAACTCTAGATATCATACATTGTAAAAACGAACACTGCTAGATATTAATACATTGTAAAAATGAACACTGTCACATTTCAAATATTTTAAAAGCAGATGATAGTGGGCTTTTACTCTCAAGTTGAGTGACTATGAAGTATGCTACATGTTGGAGAGTACTTAAGTGTTGGCATATGGTATTACTTATGGTTTATTAAATGCAAAGTATATTAGTGTATTTATCAAGATTACACCTAAACTGAGACTAGCATGCATAGGCTTATAAGAATCTGATACATGTGTATTTTGTCCCTCTCATCCCCCTCCACACACAATTTAAATTATCTCAGAAAATGAAAGTTTTAGCTAATTTATTTCAGTGACTCCCAATGCAGACATCTCTTCATGACTTTTAGTCTCTAATGGGAATTTTGGGGTGAGGGACAAAGGATGCAGAACCTTCTGTGAAATGAAAATACCAACAGGTCAGTCTATAACCTTTATAGTAACCACCAATTATTAGCTTACTGTTAGTGACTGTTACTTACAGTAGACTAGCATTATCTCCGGTATTTAGCATTTATGAAGATGGTATAAATTGAAAATATGAGAACTGGCCTATATACAATATGACTTGAAGTTACTTACAAAAGAGAGTCTTTTCATCCAGAAAAGTTATAACCATGGTCCCAGAGAGATATGAACACAGAGAATGCTATATAGTCAAATAATTGTTTACTACAATCTTGTTTGAAAAGACCCTGATGCTGGGAAAGATTGAAGGCAGGAGGAGAATGGGACAACAGAGGATGAAATGGTTGGATGGCATCACTGACTCAACAGACATGAGTTTGAGTAAACTCCGGGAGTTGGTGATGGTCAGGGAAGCCTGGCTTGCTGCAGTCCATTGGGTTGCAGAGTCAGACACAACAGAGCGACTGAACTGAACCATGTCATACTATTTCTTAGCTACAGGAATCATGTCACCCTGACAAAGGAAAAAAGAAAAAAAAAAAAAAAGAATAGACCAGATTAAAACTTCAGCCTATCTCAAAGATCATCCACTTCTGTGCATTTTGCCCCTCATCATGACCTCATTCCCATCAGGTCTTTTTAAGAGAGTGAAGAGTTATCTTTCAAGGGGTAAGTTCAGTTCCAATTTTCTGCTTGGGCAGGCACTTAGGACTTGAAGAAGATGCAGAGAACATTAGAAAAAAAGCAAATTTGAAAGATATTGCACTAATTCTGAGATCAGGAAAAAAATCTGATCTCACACCATCAATTATAACATATGCAGTTAAAATGAAAGATTACATTACCAAATTTATGAATTATTAAAGAAAATTTCAATCATGTCTGTCTACTCAACATTACTAAAGCAGGTATATATGAGCTAATTATACATGAGAAATACTGTTAAATAATGTGTAAATGGAAAAGCCATCTTCCCTCTCTCCTCCCCATTCTTGGCTAAATGCTTATCAAGCAGAAAGTTCACTAGACCGAGAGATCATTAAATATTATATTATCACATAAATACCTTACATATTGTTAAATTATAATACCATAGTTATTTAGGTGTTGATAAGAATTGCTATCCTAGGAGAACATAAATATATAAAAGAGAATACACTTTTAGAAGAACCATGTTTATTCTGAAGCATGTAGTTAAAGCCATCTCTGAAATTCATTTAACAATTATCACACAGATTAGAGTGAAATAGAATTTATTCTTGGTTTCCTTTAGGTGATATAAAGCACAACTATAGGTCCTGTGATTTTATTCATCTCTGCATAAGCAAAAGAGGCCAGGGCATCTCCTATTGCCTGATAAGGCACTGCAACCTCAGGGGAATTAGGAACACCACGAACTATGGAATCTAGCTTTAAATGTTTGGCAGTAACTCTGCAAACCAGCTGAAAATGTTTAGGCAGTAATTATCACCTCCAAGCCTGCTCCACTCAATACCTTCCGCACTGCAAGTTGAGGACATAATAAATAAATTGTATAGAGATTTAAGTCAAGTCAGCTTCCTGGGTGGAGTGAAAAGAATGTTCTCAGCAATGTGTAGTTTCAAATCAGTGATGGTGACTCCTACAGTTAAAACACTCATTGTTCTTTTGTTTGTTTATTTGTTTTGTTCTTAAAATGTCCAGATTGTCAGAACAATATGCCCTGTTTGCTCTATTGTGCACCCTGGTCTAACCTGGCTACTAGTTTAATGTAATGCTTGTATTGGATTTTAAATGCTCCTGATACCATTCAACTTTCTCAGTGGGCCTGGCATTATCAGAAATTGATAGAAAGAAAATGGAAGTTGAAAGACCAAGAAATACTTAAGGAAAATTTTGAAGATCTTAGATGTTTGGGCATTCAAAAGGCAGGCATTACATAGTATAGCATTTAAAGAAATCTTTTTTTTTTTCCTTCTGATTAAAGCCTTATTTTTTTAATCCAAAAATTTTTGAATGAATTTTTAGTGTAAAAATATTGAGGCATGAATTTGATTTCAGTATAGAATTTTGTATCATTCGTTTGTATCATTGATAATAATAATAGCTCTCTATATGAGCCAGGGATATTACATACATTATATATAATTCTCAGAATAATTTAATTGCATAGGTATAAATATGAATGTAATCTTATAAATGAGGAAATTAAGCATACCTTTTGTGAGTATGTCAAAGAGGGTTGCAGAGCTGAAACAAAGACCCAGAGACCAGATTCAACAGTCATTGTATAAATGGATTCCTGGAGGATCACCTGATTCTCCTTTCTGTGTGATTATAACACTCAAAAGTAATTCACTTAATATTATTGTGTTTTGGATGTGGTAGTTTTTTTTTTTTTTTTTTTATGTTATTGTGCCTTGAATATAACTTTTGTTTCTTGAGGTATTTTTTGGTAATCTATTTTTTAGCTAGTTCTAATCTCTCATGTAAATAAAACTCTAATTTTATTTTATTTTATTTTTTCATTTATTTTTATTAGTTGGAGGCTAATTACTTTACAATATTGTAGTGGTTTTTGTCATACATTGACATGAATCAGCCATGGATTTACATGTATTCCCCACCCCGATCCCCCCTCCCACCCCCCTCTCCCCCCAATTTCCTCTGGGTCTTCCCAGTGCACCAGGCCCGAGCACTTGTCTCATGCATCCAACCTGGGCTGGTGATCTGTTTCACCCTTGATAATATACATGTTTCGAAGCTGTTCTCTCGAAACATCTCACCCTCGCCTTCTCCCACAGAGTCCAAAATTTGTTCTGTACATCTGTGTCTCTTTTT